>NW_017257331.1:285886-301506 GCF_001594055.1 Mycetomoellerius zeteki
CAAGTGGGTGGCGGCGCAAGTGGTGGTCCGAGTGGCCGCACCATGGGACTCGTCCGGCCCACGGAGATCTCTGCTATCTTCATGACGATGCACAGCAGCAACACTAACATCATTCGTCGACGACGGACGAGTGCGGACGAGTACGTCAGATTCGCACTCCCGGCAGTCCCGGCCCGGCCGTCCGCTATATCATAATATACCGTTTCCGTCCGTTCTGGTCCGTCCGCGCAGCTGACAGTCACTAATCGTTGTGAATCGTCCAAATGTTATGATACGATATCGCGATAACGCGAGATAATAGAATAGTTGCGCAATGACACTATGTATATAACAGCGATGAGCACGCAGAGTGCGTCTTCCTTCTTATTTTTAATTCTAGATTCTGTCGCTTCTTTAAATCTCTTCCTTCAGTTCCTTCCAGTTCCTTCGTCAAATTTGATCCGAACAGTCACATCGGACCCCAAGAGAAACGATCGACATCGTCAGCGTTGGACATGAAAAGAGGCGCACATCGAAATACTTGGATCATCTGGAACGCTAGTATCCTGATCGTTGCAATCCGTTCATTATAAAATTTATGAATTATGTATATTGTAAATTATGAAATCGATAATGTTAAACCGTTGAACGTTTAGATTATATTTTTATATTGCACGATTGTCGACATAACGTCAATGCTCTCCGATTACCTTGGGTCCCCACTTGAAATGATGACAAAGATTTATTTATCGTTAAAGTCGAAAATTCATTATGATTATAAAGCGAATAAATTTGGTGATCAATTTTTTTAATTTTGACGTAATTTAAATAGTTAAAAAGAATCGCACGTAAAACGTACGTTAGGTCTGGAACATTGTGCAAAATTCCGTTTCGTAGATTGGCAATTTCAAATCTAACCGTTATCAAGATTGAGCGAGATTACACACACATACGCTCAGGCTCGAACGGGAAGTTCCAGTTATACTAATCGATCAGTAGTTGCAAACGACCTAGCGATGAGTTTTGAGTTTTGATACGTTCAACCGTACATTTGCTTCAACAATTAAAAATTTCTGATATACTGAAGACCCGATTGATTGCAAACAACACGATCCTCTAAGGCCGGAATCAAACTACGCATTGAAGATTGAGATTGAAGATTGACAAATTCAAATTTGACCAATCGAAACGAAAGGAACTAAAATTTCTTTGTCCCTATTGGTCAAATTTCAATCTTCAATCTTCAACCTCAATCTTCAATGCGTAGTCTGATTCCGGCCTAAAGGAAACTGCCTAATTAATTTTGTCTGAACTACTTTGATTTTGGAGACGTTTTCTAATTGCTTTGAGCCTTCTTTAGGCATTCCGTGAAGCAATAGTAGTCATCGTACCAAATAAGAAAGGAGATAAAATGAAGAACGCACAGTCGCACACGCCCGATCGCTTGCGCGCGGCGATCTGCCGCGATCTGCTGCGATCTGCTGCGATCGCCGTGAAACGTCATTCACGCGCGCACAAAGAGTTGGCTTTCAATTGTGTTTCAACACCCTACTTCCTCATCCTGCAGTCGATCAACCCAGATCAACCGATCGACGTAATTTGGAAGCGCAATTTGAAAAAGTCTCGAACGATTCGAATCGATGCGATGCGCAACCCTGTGCGATCCGCAAACACGACCGACACTCTTTTCGCCGCGTCGCGTCGGCGCCGATGCCGGTGAAATCGCACCTGATCGCACCAGCAGCGATCTCTCCTTCGTCGGCGATCTTTCTCGCCGAGCGATCGATCACTTTTTCACCGCAGCGCCGAGAATCCCGCGCGATCGGTCAGGATTATTTATCCGCGATGGGTTCTGAGTCAGACTGCTCTTTCGCGTGAATCGCGTGTCCCGGTCCCACCGCCCGCATCTTGCGGGAGGGCGTTTGCACACGGCACCACACGACGCCGGACTCTAATCTCTATTAATAAATGCTCGCACCGCCTCTCATCTCGTCTTGTCTCGTATCGTTCCTACGGGGCAGAATGCGAAGCAAAAGCGAGAACGAGAGACAGACAGACAGACAGACAGAGAGAGAGAGAGAGAGAGAGAGAGAGAGAGAGAGAGAGAGAAAAGAGGAAGAAAGAGCCGAGATGCAGAGAGAACGATCCTACTCTCCGAGGGCTCGGCCTCATGCAAGCGCGACGATGATCGCGCGAATCGCCATCATTTGCGACTTTGTGGCACGTCGTGAATTGTGGCAGACGACAATTAACATCTGCTCGAAAAATTCGATCGATGCGCCAACCACGTAAATGTACAATCAGAAACTTCAGCGTAAACTTTTTAAGAGACTTCTTATCACGAAAATCGAAATCGTCGTAGCTTTGTAGTACGAGAGACGACTGGAGAGAGAAAAAGAGCTTATAGGTTTATGCATTTCATCAAAAATTGTCATAAAAAGTTATCGGTACTGCTGCGATGTTTTTAGCGAAACTACGCGACTTTTAATCTTCAATGTATCATGTTCTCAATCTTATACGAGCGACTGTTGCACGCGACATCGCGTTCAACGTGTATTACGTTCCCGATATTCTACGGGAAGGAAAAGCATATAATTCCACGCGATTCGAAAGCAGCTCGTTAATTCGTCCTCGGTATCGAGGAAGCGATTAAAATTTTGTTTGGTTCCACTCGATCCGTGTTCCGTGAGTCTCCGCAAATACCGCAATTTTGAAGTTGTATAATATACATATGTAGCATTAACGTCGCTAAATAAAGCCGATACGTAGGAAAAACTGAATCTTTACAGATACTTTTCACAGATTTTATGGATTACGTCACAATATATATTTATAACTTTAGCAAATTTAAAACTTCTTTTTAGTAAAAATGCTTCATTCAAATCCGATTCAAAAATCACCATGTAAACAGTAATAATTAAATTATTAAATATTATATATATGTGTGTGTATGTCGATAATTTATAGAATCGGTGATTTGGCGCAACACAGCTTCTTTTTTTATCGTCACGCGAGAAATCTATTGACATTTGCTGATAAATAAGAGTGCCTGACTTACCAATCCGATTTCCGTCACACAGCTGACGATAATAACACCTGAAAATGTCACTTATATTTATCTCACTACAAGTAGACTTTAATTTAAATACATTATAAATAAATTGTTCGAATTTAAGATTAATTAAGGTAACGATTTATCCACATTTTAATCATTCGGTTTTGGTTAGTTTATTCGATTTCATTCGATTTCATCGAATAAACTGATAAAAACATCAAGTAGTGAATAATGCGTTGTGAAAATAAGAAGCGCAAACCTGTTTGCAAAAAGCCTGATTGAGATGAGGATTCAAACCGTAATAGGTTCTTGGAAACGATGATCGTGTTCAGATAACTTGGTTCAACGGTAATCGGTGTACAAAGTATTTTACGTCACAAGCTGCCATAATTCCATCCGGTACGTTAACCGCGTGAATGACGTTAATGATGACGCTGCAAGTAAAGACAATGGAACGCAGTGATTGAAGGTGCTAACAACAAGATAAGGACGTGCATCTCTCGTTCGCCTTACTTGAGTGCAGCCCGACACGTAAAAATTTGAATAAAATTGCGACATTACACGCAATATCGCAAACTGCTCCTATCTGTAACATGTGGTTATTAATACGGTAAATTATGCTTTTTTCTTACCGATATTTAAAAGGTTCGAAACACGTACAATATATATACATATATATATAGTGTGTGTGTTTGTGTGTGTGTGTGTGTGTGTGTGTGTGTGTATATTCAGAATCGACAAATCCCCGCAAACAGCGCTGATAAAATTTAATCTCACTCTTCTCGGAATCTTGAGAAATCGATACGAATGTTTTCTATATTGTAAAATAATTTAGTTGTTGAAAGTGTGGCTTTTATTACGTCGAAGCTTTCGCCGCAGATGGTCGATAGCTGGCCGCTGTTTGGAAGTGATGATGAAACGCGATTTTATATCGATGCATATTTATTAATTGAAACATTCCGTGGGGCATATATTCTTAGATGTTGCAATCAGCTTTTAAATAATGGATTTCGGTTTTTTGGAATGTTCTGGACTAATTGAATATAATGGACACTCTATCATCTGTTTCTCGATCGTAATATTACATAAGAAAATCCAGCGAATACGAATTGATTGAGATTAACTGACAATGAGATTGAAAAAACAAAAATTGAGTTTTATCAAAAAGTTTTCAAATCGACTTATTTTCCAGAAAAAGTGACATTTTAGGAAAAGCATATCTTTCTATATGAGATGACGGAGATATCCGACGAAATATAAGAGAACTTGTTCGGAGCAGAAATTTAGGGATATATAAAACATAATTCTGTAATCAGAAAAATTTGAAAGAGGAAGAACGCTTGAAAATAGGCAGAAGTGATAAAATAATAATTTGCGATCATAATGTTCATTAAATTTAAATCCGTGCGAGTGAACGTTTTAAAATCGCCTACAAAGAAATCGATATATTATTTTAATGGAACAAAGCAGTCGAAGCTGGATTACTAATAGTAACCGAATTATTGCCGTATGAATAATATATCGCATCAAAAGTTTTTGCGATTTATTTGCTAGATGCGTCGCAGTTTCTCAAAGGTATACGAAGGACCACATGAAAGATTCGTCCACCACCGGTTTAAAGGGTATCATCTCATCGATTTTACAGAGGACTTTCGAGGTCAATGACGTATCACGCTTGTACATCTCGATGACTCTCTTGATGGCCAGAGAGCTGGAGATAATTCCACGCGCGAAAACACAAATTTTCACCCGCGAAAAATACGCGAAAGAGAACGCAGAAACGCCCACGTACATACTATACGCTCGCGTTGCTTCTCCTCGCGACCGAAACCAGTCGATATTAGAAGCAACTAACATGAATATACTCACGTTCATGACGAAGAGAGCAGCTGGTGGCCGTGCCACTCGCGCACAACCGACGCGTACATTAAGACATCGCGGCGAGGACTCCTCGCCCGTCGGCTCATACGTTAAACGATGTAATTCGAACGACGACGTTGCACCTTATTGGCCGATTATCGAATCTTGGGAAACGAGACACACTTTCGCGAATGTATATTCTGAGTCACTGGAATCGAAGCCAGAACCTCAGAACCCCTCCCTGGCCGCGACAACCCTCGTGCAATTGCGAACGCGCATGTCTCTGCGAAAAGGGGATGATACGATCCCTCTTTTCACCTCGAGGTTCTTTTCCTTCGTGCGCCCTACGAACGTGAAGACGATTGTCCATCCGGAATTAATAAGTCGGATTTTCTTGCGCTTGTATCCGGAAATTTAATACTCGTGTCATTGCGAATGTCTAATTATTTCTCTCGCATCATTGAAATAAATTAACAAAAAGAACTTAGATTGAATAGAGAGAAATAAACGTGTTATGGGATGAATAAATTCAAGTTCAGCGTAAAATAATTATTTGTTTATCGAAATCTTTTCTCCTTGATCCGATATCATTACTCGTAGATTATTTGCTCCGATTCAATTATATATCAACCGTATCAAATGCATGAAATAATTTTATCCAAATCAATAGATAGATACTCTCTTATCTCTATCGTAGTTGCAGAAACGATTTGCGATAACAATTAAGATACATTAAGATACTGACGATCAACTTGACTGAATAGATGAAGTTTGTTCAACTTTTGATGGAGCGAAATCAGATCAATCATGTTGGTTTATTAAACTCTCTCTCTCTCTCTCTGTTATTGATTTTTGATAAATGTATAATTGTATATTAAGAAAAATGAGAAAATTCATTTAATTCATGATTGTCAAAAAAATACAATTATCATTTTATTTTGCTAATGAAACGTTTATTTAATTAATAGGTACAGTGTTTCACGCTGTACTTCTACTAATTTCATAGTTACAATTGTACGTACAATACAATTTTAAGAAATTCTAAGTAAAATTATGCGATTTCTTTAACAAAATCGCAATTTCAAATCATTTTTTAATTATGGAATATCTTATTATTCTATTGAACAAATGTGTACAAGACAGATGTACAAGATACCTTTATAAAAAAATAGAAATTTTTCACGATGATATGTAACGACGCACAAGCACAATACTTGAAGACAATACTAAATATTTATAGAAAAATAATCTACTTATACTAAGTACTTATGAAATATTAAACTTTACATAATGATTATCATTATGTATAAGCTTTATAGCCTTAATTATCTACACTCTTTTCTTAAATGTCTCTTTGTACGTATCGATTATATATACAACATATCTAATTCTTTTAACTGTACTATATGACGGGAGCAATAAATCAGTCATTGAGGTCATTTGGCATTACAAATCAGTAAACATACACACACACACATACACACGCATATATATATTCATATGTATATGTTATATATGTATATATATGTACACAATCATATTTTGTGTATACATATTAAAGTTATTATATGATAGGTATGCAAAATTTGCAATCGCATTTTTTAGGATTCTTTGTGTCCAATACTATTCATACAAATTGTTATAATTACTCTAGAATAGAATAATTGATAAATCGATCGAGAAATATATCTAATGTCAAAACTTTTATAATATTAAAGGAATAGCTAAAAGCTCATTCCTGATGAGATTTGGAGGTAGATATACAAGGCAAATGTGATTGAATTGGTTGATCGTTAGTGATGATAAAAAAAATATAAGGAACATTATTAAGGAATGCATGATGTCGATACTTCGAATACTAAAGAACGATTAGAAAGTAACTCCCTTAATCAGAGGAATTGTTGCGATAATAAGTTACGTGATCAAATTCTCTTAATATCTAAATGCGAAAAATAAATATGTTTATTAACAAAAATGTATACTGCTAAACGTACCGTCTATTTTTTGGCGTTTTACGACATCTTCGTCTTCCGAAAATCGCAATGATACAGATGACTATTATCGCAATGAGAACTGCACTTATGGCCCATACCGCTTTACTAGTACTAATCTTTGGTGTGCTATTTTCTGTGTCGTTCGAAATAATATCGGGCATCGATGATTCGTTAAAAGAGATTTGAGTTGTTAAGTCGAACCCAGAATTTTTCGGCTTATCTTCCATGTATATGGACGATTTAGATACTAAAGATTTTTCTACTTTTGATTGTATATTTTTCGTGTTACTCGTTATCTTGTATGCTTTTGTTATTATCCTGTGTGTGGTAGTAGTAATCGGAGGCGTTGTAGTAGGAGTGTTGATCTCTCGTAAGATATGTTTCTCCAATTCTTCAAGTTCGTTCTCTGCTGTTGCTCCAGATTTGTATTCGAAATTTTCCTCGTTTTCTTCAATAAATTCTTCTAGCGGTGTAAAATACTGAATAAGTGCATCCGCAGATATATCGTCTATATCAACGAATTTATTTAGGACATCCTGCCACTCGCAAGCTCCACTGTGTTGAATCATTTTTCTATATACAAATATAGAAAAGTTAATAAAATTAAAAGTTTATCGAGACAAATTTATTCATTAAATGCAATTAAAGAATTAAGAGAAAGCGTATAGGTATATTTTTTTATATCAACTTACATTATATTGTTATTCATTAATTTTTCATCAAAATTATATCTAATTTCTGTCGAATCCATGTTATATTCATATAATTGAAAAGATAGCATTATGCCAAGAATTTTGCTGCATTAATAGAATATTTTTCATTATTTTATTACTGTGATAGATAATATAATTATGTATGTACATCTATAAACTGATCATCAGTATACTTACGAAAGATATGGTTTATTTCTAACAATATGACTATCGTCTATAAAGGTAGGGTAATCCATATCAATAGAAGAGATACCTTCATACTCTTGCCTAACATAGAAAATTAAAACTTCAGATATTATAGTTGTGTAAATTATATCGATTTCTAATAAGTGTTATACTGTAGGGGCCGGTGGAAAAATTGAACGGAGTCTATTGAGATTTGAACTCGGGATCCCTTATAAATTTTTACAAATCTAGCACTGTGTGCTAAGCCAATAACGCTCCACTGTTGTCATAATTATTTCGATCGTCTATATATAAATAGTCTTACGGTTCTTTTTATTTTCCTACAATACCTACCTGTAATTCCACCAAGATGCTATCAAGTCTGCTGGATTTGTAATATTTTCTCGAATTGCATTTAATCTCCATAAATCAGCGGAGTAATAATATGCTAATCGTGGAAATATATTCAAGGCAGTTATCATTAACGATACAATCATTCGTTGCTCGGGATCCTTAGTACTATTCATTAAATGAGTATGATTGAGCCATGCAGGACTTGCCGATAGTATTCCAAATAGTGTTGATATACCTTCTTCTAATCCTATAAGATCAGATATCTTTAATGTTGAATGCTATTTTAACATTTTGATGACCATTGACACATATGTATAATAAATTAATATTTGTGTTTAATGAATTAATATTTTCTTACCAGAATATCTGTTCACTGTATCGAGAACTGGAGTGTTTTCTACAGTCATTTGATTAAATAGTACTTTACCAACATCTTCATGTGCTACAAAGAAATTGCTTATTGTGGCTTTGGAACAAGTAGAAACTCTAAAATAATATTTCAATTTAGCAAAATACTATTAAATTGTGTGATGCTATTATGATACATAATAATACATAACACTAAGCAAACTCTAACCAGATAATATGCGTATCTAAAAGATATCATAAAGATGTATTTTAAATGTATGAAATTGTATAATATATTTCGATGTACATGCCTCATTGTACCATCTCGACAAAAGTTTAACAATCTGGATGGACACTGTTGATTAAATTCACTTTTATCCCAAAATTCTGCTTGCGGAACTTGTTTCAATAGTAATGAACCCAAACTGGATGCAGTCTTGTACAGAGATTTTCCAACATATTTCTATATAATTTAACAAAAAATTTCAAGTGTTACTACAACACTCTGATTATAATCTGTAAGTCTAACATAAACATGAAACAGCAATTTCTACCTTTCTCCAAAGATTTTTTTTGAGATTATAGATTAACTCTGAGTAGGGTAACGCATCTGATGATATATCTGTCCAATCGTACCCTTGTAAGCTATCTTTCGAATGGAATCATACAAATTCAAATTATACAGTAGAATAAAAAAATAAAAGTTACAATAAAAGTTAAAATTAACCATCAGTTGTTAATTAACTTATCAGTTGTTTGCTATTTTTACATACACTATTGTTATCTTACCGAGTAAATAAGCCGGAAGTGTATCATTTATAGTAACATTGTACTTTCGAGCCAAGTTTGTACTGATAAATTTGACAATCTTCTTGTGAAGATTATTAATCCGACTCCACTCACTATTTATTTTGTCGTATCCACCAGAGTATCCTGACAGCATTTCCCAATATTCCTCAACATTTTTGATACCTACAATTAAATATATTTGAATATTATTCTCGTTCAAAACATTTAACACGCACACTGATAATTTGTATTTTACATATAAATTATCTATCTGTATTGACACTAACCGTTTTGTTTTGCAGCTTCAGCAACGAGTAGCAAATTGTTTGAATAATTTGTCACTAATGGTATAAATTGGCGATACCAAGCATTCCAAGCAGTTTGTTTATCTTCTAGTTTTCTACTATGAGAGAGCAAATATTCCACACCTAAAATTATATAATTATAATAGTTGTATTATACAGTTTGTTTACAACTACTATACTGAATCTCTATCATAATATGGAATATTCGTTAATGAGAAATAATTCTTATTTTTTTTATATGTGATACGTTTTATGTGATTAAAACAATAAAACTATACCTTCCCGTGAATAATTTTGCGATTTATTAATATAATTGATAAATGATCGTTGCAATTCCACGATGCCAGCGAAATGAATAAACTGTAAGTTATAAAATAATATAAAGTGTTAAACTATTAATTGTAAAATTGAAAAGAGTCTCTTACCTTCCTCCAATCTTCGTTTTTTAGTAATGTGTCACCAGGTTTTTCAATCATGTCATATTTATATTGAAGAGATGACTTCAGTTGTTCTTTTGTATTTTTTATTTTATCAATTATTTCATTTTTTCGCGTTTTCGTAAATTCTGTATAATTATATTGCTGTATCTCCTAAAATATAGCAAGACGGATATTATTTAACTTATTATTTATAGAAAAATAAATCATTATTTTATTAAACAATAATTAAAATTATTAAAATAGTAATATATTATACTTACCCATATTGACAGTGTTTTATTGGAAGGTGACAAGATAAATGACCACTGAACATTGGCAATGTTGTAACATATATCTTCATAATCTAATTCGATTAGTTCGAAGAAAGCTTTAGCTTCATCCTCCAAGAGAGTTTCTTTGTGTGGGGCAGTGGTTACATAGACAATAAGATTAAAAACAATCCAACTCCATTTCGGTAACATCTCTTTGGCCTGCAAATAAAACGTTTGTGTTTTTATTTGGTACTGCAAATTAGTACAATAGAAATTGTAGCAAGCAGGTATAACATAGGAATGTAGTATCGACTTGTCGACTAAAAATTTAATTTTTTATCAGCAATGTTGAACTTTAAAGGTATAGTCAATTTTTTGATCATGAATTTTGATAAATATAAATCTGTAAAAAATAAGTAAAATACGATCCACTTCTTCTATGATAGTAACAATTTGTTGTTAAAGTTTTCACGTATATGAGAATTTTTTAAGATTTTTATGCGGTCCAAAATGGTACAAAAATCTGCATTGCAGTTCAAAGATTCAGGAAATTGTGCGCTTCTATTTGTCAAGAAAGTTAATTTCTCTCTCTAAGATTTATTTCTTTTTAAATTAAATATAAAAAGTATAGCAAGAGAGACATTAATATGTCGCGTTTGTATATACATGTATATCGAGATGCGTTCTATCATCTATTTGCTCAATGTCTATTTCTACCAACATAGATTAACTTTAATCTCGGTTTAATTTACTCTTTACTCTTTCCTAATTCTTAGAACTATTAGTGTTCATAGAGATCGAATGATGCATTCATAATTTAGAAAATGTATGAGGCATTCCATGTCAAACCGGGTACTTTTGAAGTATTGTCATCTTCAATTTAAATAAAAAATAGAATGATGATATTTCAAAGATGTCCGGAATCCTTCATAAGCATTTATGGCGCAAGGTACGTCTAAGGGTGTGCCGTAATATCATTATCAAATATTACGCGGTAAGCGAGTTAGTCATCTGTACTGCGCTGCTATTGGTCACGATTACTCATTCGATGCAGGTAAATTTAACAAAAAGTAATATTATAGATACGTTGAAAGTTTATTATATAATATTTCAATACTTTTTAGAAAAAAAGCAATCACACACACGCACGCACGCACGCACTCACGCACACATTAAATGAAGGAAATCTATCCTAAATGAATGGTACATTTAAATAAATTACATAATTATGTTTCGAAGTTGGTACTTGAGAAACTACCAAGACTACCACTAGTCAGTAATCTACTTTCATGGATCATGAAGAATACGAGAGAGAAATAAATTAGTGATGATTCAAATGATACTTGATTAGACAAAAAGACGATAGATTTTCTTTACTGAAGATATTTTCATCATTTCTATGTTAAAGTGATGAATTTTTTACAATTTTTTTATTGTATGACAACGAGTTGTTTAAACATACTGCGTAATAATCCGGTAAAAAATTTTTCATGCATGAATATGTATAAATATGTCTAAATACACAAACACGTATAAATATTCATAAACATGTATAATTATATATATATATATATATGACATATGTACATATTCATATATCCCTTTTTCTTTTGTAAAATTACTTTTTAGTGTAATAGAAATAGTAATAGTAATGTGAAAACATTAAAAATAATTAAAGGGATAATTTTCACATTGTTCGTTTTAGAAAAAAACCAGTTTGTAAAAATGAAAAAAAATGCTCACACACAATTATTACATACATAATTTTATATATAATTATACATAAGTAATTTTTTTACATTTCTTCAAACTTGATTTTTTCTAAAACAAATAGTGCGAAAATTACCCTTTAATTATTTTTAACGTCTTCACATTGCTATTATTATTTCTGTTACACTAAAAAGTAATTACAAGAGAAAAAAGGATGTATGGACATATTTCATATAAAATTATGTATGTTTATGAATATTTGTACATGTTTATGTATGCTTATACATAATTATACATATTCATGTATGAAAAATTTTTTACCCGGAAGTTATTTCGTAATACACTAAATTGCAGTCAACTGGAATGAACGCTGATTCTTAATAGCAAGTTTGCAATACATATAGACGCAATAATACAATAGTATAATAGTTTACTGCAAAGTGAAACTTGAAAAATGCATGGGGAAAATCAATGCAAGAAATTGATCATTAATTTTGAAACAAGTAGAAACTCTAAAAATAACATTTCAGTTTAGTAATGTGCTATTAAATTGTAAGAAATGCAAGGCACACAAATAAACTTAGTAAATATTTTGAAAGTTGACGGAAATGATAGAATATAGAAGGCGTCAGGCGATTCTCAGATACGACTCTTCGTTGAGTTGATCTCTAGGAAGTTTACATATGTAGATAGTGCACTGCGCAGAAAATTGTGATTGAGCCAAATGTGGTATAAAAGAGAGATAGAGAGAAAACAAAATTTATCATATATCACGCGCACACTTGGTTCGCGTCCTACTACTGTTTGTGAGATATATTTTTATCTTGGCCACGCTCTTTCGCGAGGGTAACAGTGGTAACACGATGCGTGGTCCAAGAGTCGGCCCAAGTCGCCCGCAGCGATCACGACGATTTTTCCATCTAACAGCTACTCGACATACCTGTCTGTATGAATGAAATCAATCATGAATATTAAAGAGAACGAAAAAAACCGGTTTCTGCGCGGCCAATTCAAAAGAATCTCATTTTTTCAGAGGATTGTTTTAATCGCTTATTAGCATCTCACAATGTCATGTCTTTTCCCAAAAAAACAGGGAAAAGTTTAGAATGACCTTCTAGCAGGTGTCTTTTTCTTGATAATTCAATATTGAATTCTTGATAATTGAATAATTCAAAAGCCTGAAAAAAACTTACTCTTTTTTTAGATTTTTTCTTTTGTATTTATATCTGAAAAAAAATGTATTAATTTATAATTATACAAACTATTATATAAATGAAGAATTAAAGCGATTTCCAAGAGTTATTTTCTATGAGCTTATTTTATTTCCTCCTAAAAACACGATTTAACGAACGTTTTCCTGTTTGGCGAACTCTGCAAATTTCCATTTATATATAACGTGAGTTATAACCGAATACCAAAATAATCATGTTTAATAGGTAGCTCTCATTACATTATGACGAATTAATTGCCGTCTTGGAAATATTTCGTATCGTAAACACTTTTCGATGATAGTTGTTCAAAATAAAGCGCCGTAAGGTGTAAACACGCAAAGTGATTATTCATCTCAAAGCATGACAAAACAGTTAATTGACAGTGAAATGCAAATATATAGCAACTCAGAACAGCTATGTATATTTATTCATTTATATAATCGTTGATTGAATACGTTTTGAAAAAAGAGAAGGTATTTTCAAAGGAAAAAAAAACTTTATTAATCCAGACAGCACAGAATATCTATGATAATTTGAAATATTATATAGATATTTCATACATATTTTATATAAAGCTTTATTCGAAATATTATTAAAATATAGACTAAATATTTTATGCAATATTTATAATAAATATAAATAAATATTTCTAATAAGTATTTTTTACTTGGATTATATATATATATATTTACAAAATATTAAAAATAAATCTTATAAATATTTTGTAAATATTGTGTGCTGTCTGGGAAGTAGTAATCTTCGTTTTACAACAGCGGTAATTTTTTTACACTCTTTTCGAGATTCGATATAAAACAAGTTTGTATTGAGATTTCGGAGCAAGAATGAGAAGAGGTAGAAAATGTAGAAAAAGGAAATAGTTGGAGAGTATTTACCTTTACAGACGTCGTAGAGTGTCGTTGAGTTGGATTCCCGCGTTTTAGGTTTCAGCTCGTTCTTGCTCCGAACGAAAAACAGAAATGGTCCGAACGAGAGCCGACAAAGAGAATGGATTGTCTCACGGTGGTCAAAGTACGTCGAGCGATTAGTCGAGGAGTGCCGAGGAGTGTCAAGGAGGAGAGTCTACTGATTGACGAACTCACACGGTGCTTGACGCTTAATAGGCCAGCGGTATGTGTCACGTTGTGTCACGTTATCGAGATATATCCGGATTCTGAAATCTGACTGACGTCAACTGACGTCGGCCAACGTACGGCTCAAGTCGCGTATGATGATTGACTGACTGCTTGCTTGCCAAATGCGACCACTGCGAAGTGCGACCGCGATCGATCGGAATGTCTTCGCATCACGCCACTATTTCCATTTCCAAGTTTCAACGTCAGTGCATGACGAGGCGTATCTCAGCTCTCACACGGCTCGCACACAATATTACGCCCGCTGCCCGCGGCCCGCCCCGGTAGCCAGTAAGCTCGGTACCCCAGACTGGCGTACATATGCAACGTGCGCAACGTGCTCCTATACACTCGTATAGTGCCTATTTGAGTATTTGCTGTTGCCTGTTACTGGTTATCCGTTCGTCCTTGTTGCGCTCTTAATGATTAGTAGCAATTAGTAGCAATCACCTCGGATCACCTACGAATCGTACGATCCGTGATCATGTCCTCATAGCCTGTCATAGCCAATCATCGCTGCGAGCTGTAAGGCTGTAACCAATAGATGTATAAATGGTACACCTGGGTATACCTCGTTTGCCACATCCGATCCTTCCATTTTATTTACGCCCATTCGTGCCACTCGAAATATTCGAAATGTTTGAAATACTCGAATAGAGAATTATTTTTGGCAAACGCGATTTCGGATGATCGATATACAATACAACTTCCGCTTTATTAATGATACCAGAGAGAAATTAATCCCGGCCTTACCCTCGGGTTTTTCTTTGGCGATTACTTTAAGTCGGTATAGAAGAAAACGCACTTACTGGGCAACGACATTGCCGCGTACTCTTTTATCGATGTCCAACTTGAGTTACCTTGAATCAGTAATTTCGATTATATTACATTTAAAAAATGGGAAAAATCGCTACTTATTGGAGTGATAATATTTCTTAATAATTTTAATAGAAGCAGGAAAATGCAAAATTATTTTTAAAACTCGTTACCAAGTTAAAAAGGTAACTAATTATCGTTACTATTATTTACTGATCAACAAAAGTAACGCGCGTTATCGTTCCTTATAAAAAGTAACAATTACATACTTTATTTTAATGCAAAAACAAGATTAAATAAAAAGAGTAAATAAATAATTTATTGCTTATAATATTTTTCTCTCATAATTGTAATAAAAACAACTAAATTTTTTATCTTTCCGGTAAAAAAATATTTCATGCATGAATCTGGAAACACGGTAGTATCTCACGTGTGTGAAGTTGGCCCCGCACTTTTCGAATTTTGGATTTTTTTTTATTGTGCTGTGTTGTGCTACGTTT
>NW_017257331.1:302938-306256 GCF_001594055.1 Mycetomoellerius zeteki
ATCATGGAATTTTTTTTTGGAAAACGGTTCATGTTATTGAGTTGCGGTTTGCGGCACAACGTAGCACAAACGTAGCACAACACAGCACAATAAAAAAAAATCCAAAATTCGAGAAGTGCGGGACCAACTTCACACACGTAATATAAGAGAGGATGTAGTAACGCTCTCCGATCATAAGGCAATCGATATACATATTGGAAATAAAACGGACCGTAGCCCTATTACTATAACCAGAAAGAACAGACAATTCCCAAGCTGGTGCATTCGAAGGGTAAACATGGATGTATTTAGAGCGGTTATGATCACACACCATGGACACACGGAACAAGAGAAACAAATGACGCCGAAGAGGAGGCCAGAAAACTAGAAGGGGCATATAAAGTTGCGTCAGACTTGGCAATAACCAGAAAAGGAGGACAAAAGAGGAAAAACACCTACTGATGGACGGAAGAACTAGCGGAACTAAGAAGAGACTACAACCAAAAAAGGAGGCAATACACTAGAGCAAGGAAAAAACCGGTAAGAGGAGACCAAGATGAGAAAAGAATCAGGGATCTAAAAATGAAAATGGATCATGAAATGAACATTTTCAAAAGAGAAATCAATAAATCCAAGAAAAAAGCCTGGACAGAGTTGATCCAACAGATCGACAAAGATACTTGGGGGCTACTCTATAAATTAGTGATGGGTAAAATCAAACCAGCCTCAGTCCCACTCACAGAGAAAATGGAAGATGGACAAGTTAAAGAGATTATAAAGGAACTGTTCCCGCCGGACCAGCAAAGAGCACACGTACGGCTAGAAGTAAACTGGCAAGAGGAATGGAGCGTCACAGCCCTGGAAATGAACGTAATAACAAAGAGAATGGGAAACAAAAATAAGGCTCCGGGACCGGATGGAATCTGGAAGAGGTTGATACACGGGACCATGGACATAATGGTAGAAAGATGGACTAAATGCTTTCAAAGCTGTATCCAAAGCGGAACGTTCCCAGCCAAATGGAAGGTATCGAAGCTGGTATTAATTAAAAAACCGGACAAACCGGATTACGAACCGTCGTCATATAGACCTATATGTTTACTAAATGAAGGAGGAAAGTTATTGGAAAGATTAATAAGCAATAGAATAAATAATTACCTTGAAAATCATGAAGAACTATCTATCAATTAATTTGGCTTTAGAGCCAAAAGATCAACCATAGACGCAATATTGAAACTGAGAGAAATAGTAGAGACAGGAACCAAACAGGGTAAAGTAGCGGCAGCAGTTAACCTAGACATTAAAAATGCTTTCAACTCGGTCAAATGGGAAAGTATCATAACGGGACTAGAAATAAAAAATATACCGAATTATCTAATAAACATAGTATCGAGCTACTTGAACAACAGATACTTAGTATACACGAATGAAAGGCAGGAATGTATAAAATTACGGATAAATAGAGGAGTCCCGCACGGATCGGTACTAGGGCCATTACTATGGAATATCGCATACGATAAAATTTTAAAAGTAGACATACCGGAAGACTGCCATATAATCTGCTACGCAGATGATACATTAATAATTGCAATTAGAGATAACGTAATGGAAACGGCAGCGCGCGTAGAGCTGGCCACAGCAATCGTGGTCCGTGAATTCGAAGAAATGGGACTTAAAATAGCTGCTAGAAAAACAGAAGCAACAATATTTGTGCCGAAAAAAGTCCCCCGACCGTTGCCAGTGTTAGTTATTCAAGGAGAATTGATCAAAATAAAGGACACAACTAGATATTTAGGAATACATATTGATAGCAAGTGGAAATTCACTAACCACTTTAACAAGACATCGAAGAAAGTGGAGATTTTAACAACCTCCTTAGGAAGAGTAATGCCGAACTTCCGAGGATCAATGGAGGAAAAGAGGAGACTTTTTGCAGGGACATTAATGTCAGTATTGATGTATGGAGCTCCGGTGTGGGCCGATAACATCGGAAGCAATAAGGAGGTACAGACGATCCTGAGGAGAACACAGAAGAATATAGCCGGCAGAATAGCCTGCACCTATAAAACTGTGGCTTACGAAGCCACTATGCTGTTAGCAACGATGATACCGGCTGATATCCTAGCTATCAAATATAAAAACCTTTATTTAAGGATTAAAGACCTACGAAATCGCGGAATAGGGATTAGCGAAAAAGCCAAGGATATACTAAAAATGCAAGCAAGTAGTCATGCGGTAGCAACTTGGAAAAGAAAATGCGAAAGAAGAGGCGGGTATGGACGAAGAGTGAGGGAGATGATTACACCGAAGCTCGAGGAATGGTATCAGAGGAAAGCTGGTAGAGTAACATTCCATATGACACAGATAATATCGGGACACGGATGCTTCAGCAGCTACCTATATAAAATTCATAAAATTGCTACAACTAGATGCGCACATTGCGCAAGTAGAACGGACGACGCAAACCACACACTAGGAACATGCGTTGCATGGCAGAACGAAAGACGACAACTAATCACTACAATAGGACCTAACCTAGATATGACAAACATAATCGAACAAATACTAAAAGACGAAAAGAACTGGGAAGCTTTCTCCCAATTCTGTAATAGAGTCATGCTGGCGAAGGAAGAAGCGGAGAGGGCCCGTCAGGCGATAATACGAGCTCCCAACCCCTCTCGCGCGAACAGAACATAATCGTTCGTTCGAGATAGAGAACCAGAAGAAATAAAACTTACCGAGATAGGCAGAAAGACGCGAGACACTAAGCATAGTGACTCGGCAGATTAACGGCGAGTATATACGTATACACAAAGAAAGAACCGCGCAAGGATAGGAACAAACAAGGTCTGTCGAACGCCTGAAGTCATACCTCGGTAGTTCCGGGCGTTCGACAATAGGCTTTGAGAGGTAGCGCAAGACAGGGGGAGTTTTTAGTTGGTAGGCGGACCCGGGTAAGTGAATTGGCAAATAATGGCAATGGACCCGGGGAGCGGTCTTGCTGGTGCAAAAGCTGGGCCTCTCCAGTCGCCTGGGAATTGGCCCATATAGCGAATAGCTCTCGGACCGTTCTTGCGGGCCTAGCCTGAGCCACGCTACCCGGACAACAGTCCGAATCCAACACACCCATCGCGCGCGGTAATGGGTGTCTTCCCCCCTTCGGCTAGGCTGAAACTCCCACAAGGGAGGATTCTTAGCTGGGGGTTATACGAAGATTTTCTCCTCCTACGCAAAACAAGAAAAAAAAAGTTATGTTTGTATCTTGATTGAGAGTATACGAGGTCGTGGTTGCTACCTTCGGCGGGGACTCCCCGGCACTCGGCTCGTCATCGTGAGCAC
>NW_017257331.1:306295-308688 GCF_001594055.1 Mycetomoellerius zeteki
CGGCCGATCCCCGGGCAACATGGCTCCCACCGAGGGGGGAGGTGGATTCCCGCTCATAGAGGATCGCGAATCTATTGAATGATTCCCGTCGATATCGATGTCCGTGTCCATTTTATTATCCTCATGAAGCGAGGAAACATCTGAATTGCGAGACGAGTCATTGCCACACGGAGACCGCGATCGAGAGCGAGAACGAGCGCAGGCATAGCCGCAGGAACAACGGGAGAGAGGTCGCGAGAGCTTCGCGAACTCGCTTTTTTCTTCTTGCTATTAGATTTGCCTTCTTCCGAGTTATTAACCGGCAGGGGGGCTTTTCTATAGAAGGCCGCAGGGGGCGGCATTGCTTTTGAGCACGAGGTGGCCTTAGAGCCATTGTCAGAACTCTCCCGCACGCGCGTAAAAAAAGAGTTGAAATCCTCGAGGGATGCAGAGAGACGCTTGTTGACTGACACCGAGCCGCCGCGGGCATAAAATTGTTTTTCGTGATAAAAAATCACTCGACGGCTGAATTCTCAACCGATTACAATGATTTTTTTTTTAAATACGCGTTATTTACTGTACTATAACGGAGAATTGCACGTTTTTCGATATTGCAATTTGTCAATTAACAAAAAATCATAATCGTAATTCCTTCGATCTCGATATACAAAGGTTTCGGAGGTCGCTGATCACGAATCCGTCACTCAAATTTCGAAATTCAAAATGGTGAATCCAATATGGCGGCTGCGATCTGGAAATGTAAGAACAAATTTCGTAAAATTTGCTATATGGGATTGCTGATTACGAATCTGTCACTCATATTTCAAAATTCAAAATGGTGAATCCAATATGGCGGCCGTGAACTAGAAACGTAAGGACAAATTCCGTAAAATATGATACACAGGGGCGTTAATTATTAATGTCAAAAATTATAATAAAATAATAAAAAGATTTAATGAGAGTACACTATTAAAAATTTCATGAAATTTAATATACTTTTAAGTTACACAATTCGAATTCAATTTTATGACATTACATTAAATTTAATGTATTTATCATGAAACTTTATGAAATTTGATATACTTTTCATAAAATTCTAAGAAATTTAATGTCACACGTTCATTACATTTAAGTAACTACTGCAACTTAATTTTCAGTTAAATCATTCATTACTTTTAATTTCGTTCATAATTATGAGCTTCATTTACATGTAAAGGAAGCATTTCTATCAGTGTACCTTCCATACTCGCATTTAGCGTTACCCGGAACTAAGGACGTGGACCTAGCGAGCTTATAGTTCCATTTTTGTCTTTTTTTGTTATTAATTTTTTAATCATTTTTTAATTTTTAAAATTTTTTTAAATTTTTATTTTTTTTTATTTAATTTATTTCCTTTGTACGTGCATAAAAACTAAACCTTTAACTACGTTTCAATAATTTTTTAACATCATCTGATAAGTCATTATCTTGTTTGTCCTTTTTTAGCCTTAAAGTGCTGATACATGGATCAAATGAAATTAAAAGATAATGAAAAACATCTTCATTATTATTACATCGAGATGACCATCTACTATTGTGACTTCGGGCATCTCGAAATACATTATTGTTTGCCTCTTGCGCTTCCTCTGAATAGCGGCCAATGGATAAATATGAGGATGTTATTATGTCAGCACCGTGTATTAGTACTTTATGTACAGTTGGTGGCATAAAGTACCAACTGTATAATTCAACATATAATTGAGCTGTTTCCGAAGCGTATTGATTAAATTCTATATCAATTTCATGGCCGCTAGCGAGTACTTGCAAGATGATTGCGAATCGCGTCACTAAACGTTCATCAAGTTGGTGGAGAAAGGGTGTGGACAATCCTGCAAGTAAACTATTGCAGATTGTAGGCTATTGGTGGGGGTAAACATCCAGAAGTTAAGAAGCTCGTCAATAGAAGTGACATAATGGAAACTCTGGAACGAGAGGAAGACAGGTAGATTATCAAAAATGGTTAGGTGCTCTGGGTCAGGATTGGGGTGCGGAATCGGATATGGTGAAGGGGGAATCTGATTAGGTGAAATGGGGGGAATGGAGCTGGTAAATAGGAAATATCGATAGGAGGAGAAAGGGGTGGCAGAGATGGAGGTGAAGTTAGTGCTCCGGTAGATGAATTTCGCGGTGTCGTCGGTTGCGTATTAATGATGGGGACGTGAGGAGAGACGTCTGATGACGGACGGGTCCTGTTTCGGGCAACGCGCCTCCTAGTTCGGGCGAATACGATCACACTCCGAGGCTGAGGGGCGGTTCTCCCGTTAGAACGCACTACAATATTCACGAATAAATAAAAAAGGGGAAACGGGGAAGGCAAAGGCGGTAGTGCTGACTTACTACTTGTTGAGTTTCGGTTTGGCGGGAAACGTCGGCTT
>NW_017257331.1:308789-319201 GCF_001594055.1 Mycetomoellerius zeteki
TCGGCTTGGATGCTCGGGCAGTGCGGTCCGGGTGCTGAGGTGCGGTCTAGAGCACTATTTGAAAGTCTCGCTTGGCCAATAATACGAGTAAAATAAAAATTCTCCCGCACTGCTTCTAAATTAGGAAGAGCGTTGGCCGGTTGAAAAAAAATAGTGACTGCCACGGAAAAATCAGAAAAGTTATGTTTCAGGGCCGCGAAACCTTGATTTATATACCGATTGTCCCTTGGGTGGAAGGGTTAGAATTTGGGTGATGGGACACTTTTCCGGCTTCTGGATTGGTCAATGTTGTGGGGGAGGAATGGAATCTGTGTTGTTTCAACAGGTGTCATCTTAATTTTTATGATCTTCCTAATTTATGAGAAAAATGCACTTGCACCGATTAAGACGAGCGCGAGTGTACTGTCGGCACGTGCCCGTCAAACACCTCCCCTGGACATCGCGTGTCACTTTTATGTTTTATGGTCGCGAAAAAAAAACATCGTGGGGATCGTCCGCGACTTGGCTGTTAGAGAAATGTTTAGGCGCCCGTATCGGGCCTTGGCTGACATTAATTATCATATTTAATAGCGTCGTCCACGGAAAGTGTCATCAGCGTTGCATTAGCTCTTTGCGTTCACCGATTCTAACTTAACTTTATTAGACATTAATGGAGACATTTGAGTCTTTTGCTCTAACTTTCTCACCAGAAAGATTTTTATTATTTTTCTTAGAAGTCTAGGGGTTGATAACCCTGTGAAAACGAGAAGAAGGCAGCGTGAGTCCACTGGACTCGGCGTAACAATATAATATTTCAGTTTTTTTATATCCTTTTCGTCTCGAAACTATGTACGAGATTTCCAACAGAAGGTATCTAAATAACAACCGTGACGACGACAGCCTTCTCAGCTCAGCGGCGAAGTGGGAACTGGGAACAGAGCAAGGAGTGGGGAAAGGAATAAAAATGGCGGCATGCGAATACCTACGTTTATAGTGCTCTAGATATATTGGAGAGAACACATATGTATCTTCGACGAAGTAGTCTCACGAGACTCATGTGGTGAGGTTCGAGTGCGATTCGAGGTTAAACTGCGATTGCATCATCATCTCTCGTACAAACGGCGTGAGAAGGTCTACCTTCTCGGGCTCTACCCGTGCGAGTGTTTTCTGCCCTTTTTAGAGCGTTTTCTTTTTTCTCTTCTCTTCTTTTCTTTCTTCTTCTCTTTTTCCTTTTTTCACTTCTCTCATTCCTCTTACCAGCGGTTAATTATATCAGTTAACAATCAAACGAGGCGCCATGGCCTCGTTGCAAGAGGGGGAAGGGGGGATGGGGGTGGCGGCGGTGCACGCCGTGCCTCCTTTGCTCTCGACACTCCGTCCTTTATATACGATCCTCCGCCGCCCAGGAATTATCCATTCACTAATTTCACGAATTCGATTTCCTCCCATTCTGATAACGTGCCTCAATCCCTTCTCAGCGATCTTTTTAGGGAGGCCGGAATCGGCATCTCTGAATCCATGCGCACGAGAGCGGACGATATTGCATCAGAATCTAACCTCACTAAGACATCAACCAATCCAGCAACTTACAACCATAGCTTTGCCACAGCAAACCCTACAGAGTCACTACCAATGGAAGTCGATGGAGATAACCTATCAAGGAAGCGCACCCTTCAAGACCGAGATGGCAAGGAAAAAGGACAGAATGAATTCGCAAATCCTTCCAAGAGGAACGCAAATACATCGCCCGAGGTATCTCCTCCCTCAAAACACTCCGCCATCTCAAATTACGGAAGCCACACTGCCGGCACTTCCGCCGCTACTCAGCAAGGTCATGACCCAGGTAATGTTGTACTACGTTACAGCCCACGTGATCTGGGCCCGTACGCAGTTTATGTGTACTCAAACAACCGTGATAATGTTTTATACTCCACCCTTATCAGCGGTATTATCGCTAAATCTGACATACCTGACATCACGGAAATTAAAAAAGTCGGCAGGGGTAAGATACTCATTGAGGTTAAAACTCCTTCTGCGGCCAACAAACTTGTGGAAAATCCGATCTTTCCAAAACATAACCTTCGTGCATTCATTCCAGCTTTTAAAGTATTAAGAACAGGTGTCATTCAGGATGTGCCTCAACAAATCGATATAGATTCACTTAGAAGCCACCTCGAATCACCCAGGGCTAAAATTCTGGATATAAGTATAATACAAAGGTTAAACCGCAGATGCGGAAAAGACGGAAAAGTTGAATATGTTCCATCCAAAACAATCCGAGTCAAATTCGCAGGCCAAATCCTTCCACAGGAAGTATTTTTATATAAAGTTAGACACGAAGTTCGCCCTTTCATTCCTAGACCACACATTTGCTACTCCTGTCATCGAATGGGTCACATCAGCAGCTCGTGCAAAAGCACACCGAGGTGCCTGTATTGCGGTGAAAGCAAACACAATGATATGAATGGTAGCTGTCATTTACACGAGGACCCTCCTAAATGTATTAACTGCCAGAGGAGGCACTGGGCCTCTGCTAATATTTGCCCTATCGTACGAAATCGAATTATAGTTAATTTGGCCGCCGTGGAGAATATCTCAATCGCAGACGCTAGAAAAATCATAGACAGCAATACTCCTAGTCCCCATCCTTCCGGTTCACCCAAAGCCCCTCGTAGCCCTGACCTCCATAATTTTCCTTACCTTCCGAGGATGAGGACACACACAGAAAGTCATACGCCCGAAAATCACAATAGATTTGAACTTCTAGATGAGGAAGCTGCCGACCCCAAGTACCAATCATACGCAGATGCGATCAGGTCGTCTACGTACATCTCCCTATGAAGGACAGACCCATAACAACATTCACCGAAAGGAATCAAATCATCAACAGCGTCCAAATCATCGCGGCGCTTCTTCCCCACAAGAGTCTTACACAAACGTAGAGGCCCACCGCAATGCGACATATAAATTCAATGGTAGGGCTCCTCGTTTGTCTGGTAATGGTGTCGCCTTCCGGGACGTCTCCCCCCCACCCCAAGACTTGCAAAACGCAGGTAACAAGAATAACAATGAAAATCCACTTAAAGATTTATTCTTTGCAGTTACCGAATTACTGGCTCACTTTCGAAACAACGATTTATCTAGCGCGTTAACAGTAATCATGGACTTGTTAAAAAACTTCTTCAGCACTTTTCAATCCCCAATTCCCCCTCAAAGCGGCAGAATAGGCAATACTTGTAGAATATCTCCGGATTACTTCCCTCACTCTCGTAGTCAACAGTTCAGCTCCCCTGACACATATGGATTTGCTTATCACCAAGGCGCAAGTTATGATTTTCGGAACTGAATTACCTCACCTAAATAAAAGCAATTGTTATCCTCAGAAGGGTCTGGGGGGGTTCTCTCCGGCCCGCGTCGTCGCCAGTGCGGGGGTGGTCCCGACCGATCCTTCGGGGCGCCTCCGGCTGCGGGGCGGCGCTGGGGACGGGGGGGCTCCCACCGGGCACGAGCACAACCCCCGTCATCGTTCAAAGCATGGCATTAAAATCTTTCAATGGAACTGCTGCGGCATCCGCCACAATCTCCTTTCGCTTTTATCCATCGCAAACGAATACGATGTCATATGCTTACAGGAAACCCTTCTTAGGGAAGCTAATAACTTTAAAGTCAAAGGTTTTAAAATCCTTAGAAAAGATATCACACAACCTGGCATTAGAGGTATATGCACCTTGATTCGCGAGAATTTATCTTACGAAATGCTAGAATTTAATGAAATAGAGCATCCTTCGATAGAATACATCATTATTAAAGTAATTACTCTAAATGAGCCTACAGTAATAGTCAATATATATAGACACCCGAACAAAAACACCCCCCCTTTCTTCTTCCAAGCTCTTTTTCGCAAGCTAAACAACTATAAACAATATCTCGTTTTAGGAGATCTGAACGCCCATCACACAGCCTGGAGGAGCAAAAAAACATCTTCGTCCGGCAGGAAGCTCATGATTGCCATCGAGGAATTTGATCTTGTCATTCTCAATGGGAAAACTTCCACATACTTCCACTCTTCCACCATTACAAGTTCGGTAATTGATCTGGCACTTGTCTTTCCACTGTTAGCCGCCAATTGTGACTCTTACATTGATTCGGATACGCACGGTAGCGATCATTTTCCAGTGATTACTAACATAGGCATACAGGTATTTCATAAACTTAAATTTTGTTACAAATTCTCCCTGAAAAAGGAACAATTAGATGAGATGTACCATCGCTTCTCAGCTTCGACGACGCCAATTTCTCATGTAAACGACTCTAATTCGATCTGTCGATACAACACTTTTGTGCAATCCATTTTAGATGTAACCAGAAGTTTGGTCCCGGAAGGCGATGCCTTTCCGCACAGTTGCATACGAAGCAAACGCCTCGCTCCCCCACCCTGGTGGAAGTGGACGAGGAGTGCACCAAAGCAGTCCAAGAGAGAAGAAGAGCCGTACGCACATTCACGGCCCATCCTAACAGAAGCAATTTTAATGAATTCCAAAAAATAAAAACTTCATGCTCTAAGCGATTAGACGAGCAAAAACGCAAAGGCTGGCATGATCTAGTTGGTAGCTTTAATAGCCAAACACCCATAACTCAAATTTGGACCCTCATTAAATCTTTCAAAAGGAATACCACACAAAGTAATTTGTACCAACAGAATCATAAACTGATTTCTCAAAATTCTATCGCCAAACTATGCCTCCCATCCTGTTTTTACGATTGCAACAAGTCCATCGAAGCAATGAAGAACGAAGATCGCTCAAACTATCTCATCTGTGACTGGCTCGGCAGCCCCTTTCCAATAAGGGACCTTACAAAAGCTCTTAGATCAGTTAAAAAACGCACGACTCCGGGATTAGATCAAATCGATTTTTTCATGATTGCGAACCTCCCCACAGAATTTCTGACGCGTTTACTAGATATTTACAACGAATTTCTTGCTAAAGGAACATTTCCAGACTCTTGGAAAACCTCGCTAGTAGTACTGATACCCAAGGCTAACAGCGCCTCGGTCAGACCTATTTCTTTTTTGCCATGCTTATGCAAACTCATGGAACGCATGTTGTATCATAGATTAAGGTGGTTTATTGAATCCCGGCCAATCCTCCCTCAAGCCCAATCAGGCTTTAGGCCCTTCAGAGCTTGTGAAGATAACTTAGCGGTTCTAACTACGGCCGTCAAATCTGGTTTCCTCCGACGCACTCCTACAGTAGCCGTCTTCTTAGATATTGCCGGGGATTTTGACAACGTGGATCCGCATATTCTGGTGTCAGATCTCTACGAGATTGGTGTTCCCGCCCCTCTCAGGAAATTTGTAGAGAATCTAATTTGTTACAGACAACTAAACTTTGTAGTCGACGGAGAATTAAACGGTCCCTTCACTTCGCTCAAAGGCACCCCTCAAGGATCCACCCTTAATCCTATCCTATTTAACATATATTTAAGGGAACTCGACCAACACCTTCATACCAACACACGTATACTCCAATACGCGGATGACATAGTCTTGCTCTCTTCTCAGCGAAATTTGGAGGATGCCATTTCTTCCATCCAGGTTTCCCTTAACAAGGTCTATGATTATCTTAAATTCAGAAATTTAGAAGTCTCCCCTCAAAAATCTAATTGGATTATTTTCTCACAAGGCGACCCTATCAAGACCGTCTCATCCTTGTCCATCAATGAAACACAGATTCCCAGAGTACACACCCATCGTTTTTTGGGCGTCATCTTAGATTACAGGCTCAGTGGCAAACAATACTTACGCTATCTGCTGAACAAGGGCAGGAAAATCAGCAATGTCATCTCTACTCTTTCAGGAATCAAATGGGGATCTCACCCTGGGCTACTTTTAACCATTTACAGATCCACATTTCGCAGCGCCATTGAATACGGCTGCCAATTTTTTACGTGGAGCCCCTCCGCCACAGATTTCATCAAACTTCAGCGTCTTCAATATAAGTTAATTAGAAGGGCGATGGGTTATCGCATTTCGACTCCTATTAATGTCGTGCTCAGCGAGGCTAAAGAATTTAAGATGAACATTAGATTTAACCTCGTCGCCTCTAAATTTATCTACAAATCTATAGCCAACAAATTCAGTTTGGCATACGAAGCGTTAGAGGAATTAGAAATCACTGCCACCAGAAGAAATAAAAAAATTGAGGCCATTCAAGACTCCAGACTTTTCAAACAATACGTCAACACTCGCCACGAAAAGAGAATCATTCATCGCTCCACTTACCCTCTCGCCTTCTGGCACTCTTTCGAGGTATACAATCAAGAAATAACGTACGTTAAGGATATGCTCGGCTGCGAATCAAAGGAAAACAGCAACCTCATAATTGCAGATTTTCTATGCAAATCATCCTCATATACACAGAATGCTATCTCTTTCTACACTGACGGATCAAAGGGCTCGGAGGGAGCCGTCGGCGCCGGTGTCTACTCAGGAATGGACGGCTCCATCGCCCATAAACTACCTCCGGAGACATCAATCTTCTCTGCTGAACTGTGGGCCTTATATCAAGCAGTACTTGTTGCCGGCGATCTTGGAATGCAACGTAACGTCATCTTCTCGGACTCCAAGAGCGCATTAGACGCGGTACAAGACATGGGTAGAACTCATCGCAATCACATCGTTTACTATGTCAAGCAAGCTTACCACGATGTAGTCTGCAACGGCAAAGAGATTACCTTTTTCTGGGTTCCAGCCCCACTCCGGTATACCTGGAAACAAATCTGCTGACTTGATTGCCAAGCAGGCGACTACGGACGGCTACTCTCCCGAATTTCGCGTCCCATACGAGGACCTATTAATCGAGTCCAAACGGCAAGCTTATGCACAATTCGAAGAATACATGAAAACCGTATCCTCCACCAAAGGTAAAAAGTATTTTAACCAATACCACACAACATCTAGAAAACCTTGGTTCTACAAAACTTCCTTTAATAGAGAGGAAATAGTATTAATCGCCTTAGATCCGACCATATTAATCTCAATGAGAGCCTTCACAGGGTCAACATTGTTAACTCCCCCGCCTATCCCTGCGGGGACTCTTCCCAAACAATTAATCACATCATATTTCATTGCGAAAAACATTACTCCAACGTCAAATCACTACCTGACTATGTAGCATCTAAATTTCCTAATTCTCCCCAGGATCTATCCCCTGCCCTCTCTTCCCCTACTCCCAAGCTCTGTCGTCTGCTTCTAGCCTTTATGAAGGCCAACGACCTTTTCTTTTAGTCTTTATTGCCTTCCTTCCCTCCTTCTCATGGCGTGCGATCACCGCCGGGTGGCAGCAGGCGTCCGGTTGGATGGGTTGGCAACCATTTTATAATCAAAGCTAGCAGGATTCATACAATCAAGAAATTCCTAAATACGCAGACCTCAGTGGGCCAGTTCAATCGGATAATTGCCTGGCCATAACCAAGAAGAAGATGTATCCTTGACGATGTCAGGCGACGTTATGATAAAAAGGAAACAAGGAAACAAAGAAAAGACGATAATTGGAAGGGGACAGAGGACAATATTAAGAAGGGGAAAGAGATTGAATAATATTAAGATATGATTCTGGCAGAGAATGTGTATCATTTTGTTTGTTTATCCCATGTTTTTGTCTTTTTTAATGTGAACCATCTTCGATATTAGTCTCTTATTATAAGAAGCTTCTATGTCTAAAATTTCAATGTTATCCCAGTCAAAATTATGATTCTAGTCAATGCAGTGATTGGTAATCACCGTTGGAGATTTTGACTTCTTATTAATATCGGAGACAGGTTCGTGTAATCTTGTCTTTAATTGTCTTTTTGTCTGACCTACGTAACTAACATCGCAATCATCACAAGAGATCTTATAGACAACGTTTTGATTGCATAAAGGATCCAACTGGTCTTTGCCCTTTCTAATAAAATTCTTTAGTGAATTTGGTATAGAGAAAGTCAACTTACAATGGAACCTGTTAGCAATTGGAGTAAATTTTTCAGATACCGAATTCACATAAGGTATTGTAAAAAATCTCTCCTTGATTTTTTTTGTCAACAATTCCACTGTTAAAATCAATGTGGAACTTTACTATCTTTTTTGTATAAAAGAAAAAACAAATTTCAATGGATAACCATTACTTAAAAAAATATTTATTGCATTAATCAAATTATTTTGCTGGAAACGAGGATGACACAAACGTATAATTTTGTCAACAAACCCGTATATTACACCTCTCTTGTGTCAAAGCGGATGGTGTGAATTAAAATTAAGAAATCTGCTAGAAAAAGTCGCCTTACGATACACATCAAAAACTAACCTCTGCTCTTCCACAATCAACATAGTGTCTAAGAAACTTAATTTTCCATCTATACCAACCTCCATAGTGAATTGCAATCTACCATGTAATGAATTAAAAATTTTTTAAATGTCTTTAATACTCTGATGGAGCAACTAAAATAATGTCATCCACATATCGAAAATAAAATAAGAGCTTAAATGGTAATTTTTCAATTGCTATTCTTTCCAAATCCTGCATATCAGCAGCAATTGGAGATAAAGGTGACGCCATAGGAATACCATCGCGTCAAAACATTTGTATGAGTATTAAATATTCTTTATATTGTAACTGGCTTGTAGCCCTTCTTTTATTTTTTGATTTATTCTGATTGAGCCATATTAATAATTTAATTTATTATAAATATTATGAAACATTTATTGTAAATGTTATAGTAAATGTTATAAAAATACCTAATGAGACATTATTATCCAAATAAAAAATACTTATTAGAAATATTTATTTAATTTATTATAAATATTACATAAAATATTTAGTCTATATTTTAATAATATTTCAGACAGCACACAATATTTATAAAATATTTACAAAATATTTCTAAATATTATAAATATTTCTAAGTTTTATTTTAAATATTTTATATTTAAATATTTTTATGGTCTTTTTAGATTACACAGATCATAAACATTTATTATAAATATTATGAAATATTTATTGTGAATGTTGTACTAAATGCTATCAACATACTTAAGAGATGCTGGATCGACGGCCGAACTTGATCGAAGTCGATAGTACAGACTTTTTTTAATTCCAAATTCGATAATAGCGACATCTTTCATTCATTTTTTATACTTATTATATATCGTTGTGTCTCGCTCAAACGCATTCATCTGTCCTTATCTAACATATTGCAACGCCATTTCTTAGAAGATCGAACACCTACTGCTAGACACAATGGCCGGAATCCATAGTCCGGTCTATAAGGCTGCGGTCTACTTGACACTACAAACTCTTCGAAGCGTTTGAGCGACCAATCAGAACAAAGAATTTTATGAATTGACTAATCAAAGAATGCTTCGAAGCGTTTGTAGCGTCAAGTGGACCGCAGCCCTCGTGAGGTGGATTAACCAGAGCATTGTAAGCATTTGGCGGGAAATGTGAATCAAAAGTGAAGATAAGTTGTACAATGTACATTAAAATGCCACAATTAGAAGTTACTGACACGGAAACAAATAGTGTTTATATATTTAATTTGAATGATGAAGAATTTGCTAGCTTCAAAAAGTGAATAATCTTTAAGTATCATTCGTTTTATGTTTTTGAATACATATGCAAAGGAGATTAAGAAACGTCTTGAAATTTGTATTAGTTATATGTATATAAATTCGTAAGGTTTTTTGACAAGTTAAAACGTTCGTAAAAATACATTGCAACAACATTGCTTATTTAAAATAGTTTTGTTTTCAACAATTTCGTTTCAACATGCAATGAAATTAACGGAAATCCATGTGGTGCTACAAATGCTACAACCCTGGTCCATTTGGGTTTGCAACTGTAGCATTTATAACACTAATGGACCAACCGGAGCGTAGCGTTCAAAGCGTAGCGTTTAAAAGCATCAAGTGGACCGTAGTCCTTATTAATCCAGCAACTCTATGCTAGGCTTATAGCGATATACGGGCCAAATATTATGTTCCAAAATTGAATGCCTGTACTGAAAATCTATAGTGCACGTAACGTAAACTGTTGCATTTTCAGTGTTGGCAGTAAATTTGGAACACAGTCATGGTAGTTTTAGATCTGCTCGCATTGCTTGCATTTTTCCACTCACCAACTTCGCTTTCACTCTTTTCAACGCCCAAACATATATCTATCTCATTTTAAGTTAAAAAATTTGAGGATTTCAAGCAATGCGAACACTGCAAAGTGCAAACCCAGGTAACAAACCACGTCATTTTGACGTCAAATTCTGGTCATGTTGGTACGAATGATGTCAATTCAAAAATTGACCAACTGATGTTATGACGTCATTATGACGTCGTCATAATGACATTTGTAACGATGCACCCCGTTAATGCATCGTTCCCGACAGGTCATCCGTCGGATGCC
>NW_017257331.1:320229-323568 GCF_001594055.1 Mycetomoellerius zeteki
GCCGTGACCGCATACTCGAGGCATCTAGCGCACGTATCTTTTCTTCTTATTGTAAATAATTTGTATGCGTACCTTTTGTATAAACCATTAGCATTACATTAAAGCTAGTTAGTTAATTTGTTTAAGTACTGTCAATACGTTCATTTCGTTTCACCGCCTGTATAACTGCATCTCACTCCAACCTGCTCGAACCTCTTTCTCGTCTCGCGCCGAGAGACTCCGACGAGCCATATCCACGCGTAGAAAGTTAGGTTGTTAAACATTAGAATGACGTCATTTTGGTCTTCCTTAATTCTCCATTTGGAAACGTCCTAACATAATGTCATTTTGATGTCGCGATAACACATAATTTGCGAAATGAGAGAGAGAAAGAGAAAGAGAGAGAGAGAGCACGTCATTAAGATGTTATTATTAAGACGTCAACAGTGATTATTAGAGTGAACAGACACATATATATATATATATATAAATACCCAAAGTAGTAATAAATTTAATTATTTGTAAATTATTCCCTTGGGAAAATTTACTTAAAGAAAAGTTAAAGTTTTTAAAAGTAACCTTTCAAATGTAAAAGTTAACTTAAAAAATTTTTAAGTGATATAAAGTGATCGAAGCAATTTTAAAGTATTTGAAAACTTATTAAAAAAAATCTTAGACAAATCAAAGATTTTAAAAACTGACTTTAAAATTGTCTTTAGGTACTTTAAAGGATGAAAAAAATATTTTAAAAGTGCTTTTAAATTTTAAAGTAAGGTTAAGTTGACATAAAGTTTACCCGCAAACACAGTGCGCGACACCGCCACTCGAGGGACGCAGCAATGCTACATTTTCTCGTAAATAAGATTCATACAGGATAGAATAAAAGGCACAAGAGATTTTTCATTCGTGTTGTTATGAAATAATTTTTTGATGTGGCAAGCCTTCTTATAAGTAAAAAAAGCTTGCTTTGAAATTTAAACAAAATTCATATTTTCACAATTATTATCTTAAAAAAAATTTTATAATTTTGTTTTATAATTTTTAGCTTTAGTTACTTCCAGTTCTTTCTTTAAGTAAATTTTGAAGTTACTTTAAAGAAAAATTTAAAGTGTCCAAATTTACTTATCAAATTTTTTAAGTTTTCTCTAAAATAGGTTTTAAGTTTTTTTTTAAGTTTTGTTAAGTAAATTTTCCCAAGGGTTGTTTTCTATATTTATGTCTTAATTGTTGAGATCTCAACACAGATAGCATGAAGCTGATGGCGTTTGTCATTTTGACGTCAAAAGACGTCATTTTGATGTCAACTTGTTACCGAGACACCTAAATTAATTTGCTGCTTGGAAACGTCCTAACAAGACGTCAAAATGACGTCAATAATTTTGTGACATTAGAACGTCATTATGACGTCATTAAGACGTCATTTAGTGACGTCAGCCATGGTCAGTAAATGACCAAAATTTGACGTGTATTTGCTACCTGGGAACGGTCAAGCGCCATTTTACTACATGGCTGAAACCTACGATGTATTATACATAGTTTCATCCATGTATGAAATCACGTATAATACATTGAGTTTGATACGTGCCCAATCCCGCTTCTGTTCACACTGTATGTAATCTTGTAATTATTGTAATAATAATAAAAAGGTCTCTGTGATTGTGTTGACACTTTATGTCGGTCAAATATTAATGATAAAAAGAAAGTCTGCAACAGTGGTCGCAAAACACGAATTAAACCCTGCGCCTTTTTTTCTCTTTTTTTTTTTAATGAAACGATCGGCAAGTCTCCAGTCGAAATATGAAATCTCCAGCGCATGGACCCATGGATCTTCGGGTCCCAGCCCGAACAGTGCTGGGGATCTGACAACCGTGCTTATGACGTTAATGTGACGTCACGGAATGACATTACGAAGGCTGTGTTCCAAATTTGTTTGCCAGCGCTGGCAGCACTGTCAACATCATCGTTTCAAAAATCATCGTAGCACGCTGTGGCAATGCTGCGAGAGAGTAAAAACGTCACTAATTTTGTCGTCATTTCCTGCTGCGGCTGCTGTGACTGAAGAGATGAGGTAGCTACAGCACAAAGATGGCGGAAAAGCTGGAGGAGTTAATCTTAATTGATGCTGAGAGTAATACTGAATTTAAAATAAATATTTCGGTAGAAGATGCTGAGAAAGCAAGAAGTAGTGAGTAGATTTATAATTTTTTTGTAGTCAGCTTTTTATGGTCACATTTATTTATTCATACTTCGAATTCAAATACAGAAATTGGCATAACCTATGTACATTCGTAATAATTATATATAATTTCGGCTAATTCTTAATCCGAATCACTAGACTCTTCATCATTAGAATCGAATGCTAATTTTATAATGGTTTCAAATAAAAATTTTTTCTGTATGGTTCTCTCCATACTTCTAGATTATTTGTTTCTTTTCGCTGAAGTGGCTATACGTTAACAGCACTCAAAATATCGTTCCAAAATGAAAGCTGCGTTTGCATGAAAAGCACTAAAATTGAAATGCTATTGGTAGCATGCACTTATGACGACATACACGCAGCACTGGCAATCAATTTTGAAACAGCTGAAAATAACATCAGTATGCCGTCACGAAATGATGTCATACTGTCGTCATGAAATGACGTCGAATAAAATCTATGGTCACTTTTTGATCACTTGACGTCATTTGTACAAACATGACTTGAATTTGACGTCAAAATGACTAACTTTGCTACCTGGGAATGCTCACTGTATTTCACGTGAGATGAGTTTTAGAATTTTAACGTATGTAATACACGTTTTATACGTTTTATACGTAGGAAATTTAAGAAACCTCTCGCCGCGTTAAATTCCCAACCCTGGTCGCTGGTACTTATTCATTGCGCAGGTTCTGTACGTGGTAAAAAAGCTGCGCAACGACCATCTAACGGCACAATGTCGTTAAGAATAGAGACCCTCTAATCAGAGTCGCGAAATAACGTCAATAAGGTTAAGTCGACGATGCCATTTTTCAGCAAAAACCGGAAGTAGCGATTAATACAACTGCGAACATCAGCTATGTGAAGTTGGCCCCCCCACTACTAAAATTCTAAAAATAACCATTACCATTCGTTTGGTGGTCGTTTGGTGGTGTTTGGTAGTCCATTCCGGACGTTTGGTAGTCAATAGAAATAATGGAGAATTGAAAAAAAGACGAATGCGCGTGAAGTTGGCCCCCCCTCTTCTAAAACTCGGCTTTCCCGACTGCGTATGCAATAATGACTGTAAGCATTCGTTTGGTGGTCGTTCACTGACGTTTGGTAGTCCATTCCGGACGTTTGGTAGTCAATATAAATAACGGAGAATGCGAAAAAAAGGTGAA
>NW_017257331.1:325086-325899 GCF_001594055.1 Mycetomoellerius zeteki
CCAACTTCACATAGCTGCGAACATCGCAGTTGCAATGAAAAGACTGTTTAATGTAATACATTAACCTAATACATGTTAATCTAAATACAGTTGTCAAAAAGACATTATTATATTTTTTATATTAATACTGTATTTCATAAAATTATATTTTTTAAAATGACTGGTTGTTCTGCGCCAAACTGCAATAATTCTGCAAAATAAGGGTTATATTATGAAAGTCTTTCCTCGTAATCCTGAAAAAAGAGCAAAATGAGCAGCAAATGTAGGTCGACCAAATTGGACTCCAACTAATGCTTCATATCTCTGCGAGGTTAGTGTTGTGGAAAAGTATTATTTAATATTTTACATAAAATAATACTTTTTTTATTTTGTATATATTTTGTATACAGGGTCATCGAAAAGTATCGGACCCCCCTAATATCTTCAGTTAGAATGCATTTTGGAGAAAATATCCAATAGCAAAGTTGTATGGTTTCAAGCGAGGAGTAAGATGATGACCTTGACTTTGATCTTGACCATGTCCTTTAAGGTCATTTCAAAGTCAACCTTATTTTTTTAAATGGAACCCCCTACATTTTATTGCATATTTTTATAGCTTATCTCGAGAGCTTTCCAAAACACTATAATAAAACATTTTTTCATTAAGTACTTTTTGAATTATAAAGGTTTGAAGTTAACAATTTTTTGACACAAAATGTAAATCTTGTAAAATATTATTTAGTTTTCAGTAATCATAACCTTAATACTTTTAATACTTTTACTCTTGCCTTAACTGGCCGGACCCACACGCCACTCTTGCCTTAACTGGCCGGA
>NW_017257331.1:326046-326698 GCF_001594055.1 Mycetomoellerius zeteki
AAATTGTTAACTTCAAACCTTTATAACTCAAAAAGTACTTAATGAAAAAATGTTTTATTATAGTGTTTTGGAAAGCTCTCGAGATAAGCTATAAAAATATGCAATAAAATGTAGGGGGTTCCATTTAAAAAAATAAGGTTGACTTTGAAATGACCTTAAAGGACATGGTCAAGATCAAAGTCAAGGTTATCATCTTACTCCTCGCTTGAAACCATACAACTTTGCTATTGGACATTTTCTCCAAAATGCATTCTAACTGAAGATATTAGGGAGGTCCGATACTTTTCGATGACCCTGTATATTATTGTATATACACGGTGGGCCATTTTACGGAACCCACCCAAATTTCTCCGTCGGTAAGGCAGATACAGAAAAATAGTTCAGACAAAACTTGTTCAGGACAATGGGGGTCATTTATCTGTGCTAATGATTTCGACTTTCAGGTCGATTTTCAAGGTTATTTAAAGGTCAAGGTTATTTTTTTTTAATGGAATTATACGAATTTTTTTACATAATATGATTCCTCTAATTATTCTGCATATAAAAGTATTAAGATAGCGATATCAAAAAACCAATAGTTTACGAGATATTTTATATTTCATTGTGGCACATATTGATATAAAATATTAAATAATTCGTAAACTATTAATTT
>NW_017257331.1:326714-332797 GCF_001594055.1 Mycetomoellerius zeteki
ACTTTTATGAACAGAATAATGAGATGAATCAATTGGTGGAAAAAAAACACATAGTTGCTTATTTAAAAAATTATCCATTTTGCATACATATTTTTTTAAAGCAACTATGTATTTTCTTTTAAAGCAACTATGGTTTTCGATTTTTCCATTACCTCCTTTCGGCTTAAAACGCGTTCCCCGTAGTTTTTTGACTCGATCGAACAGAAAAAAATAGCAGGGAGCCATATCGAGTGAATTCGACAGCTGTTGGATGGTATTCATTTCGTTCTTGGTCAAAAATTCACGGATGTTGCAAATTCAACTCCATTTTTAAAACTATAAAACGAAAACCGTGCAGAGGTAGATGTACTCAAGACGACGTAACTTTTACAAATGTCAAGCTATGGCGATAAAATTTGGTGGAAATGTCAATGATAGATGTGGCAACCTAACCAAAAAAAAACAGAACTCAAATCAGCTGACTCAGAGCATCACCTGGTGGTAATTCCGGGAACTTTTTGATCAAGGTATTAATAAATATTTTGTATACAATACCATGTTTTAGAATTTAAATTTGACGCCATGACTATTCCGGTTTTTGCTGAAAAATGTCAGCACCAATAAAAATTGGAAACGTTATTTCACGACTCTGATTAGGCCGGAATCAGACTACGCATTGAAGATTGAGATTGAAGATTCAAAGATTGAAATTTGACCAATAAGGATAAAAAAAAATTTTAGCTCCTTTCGCTTCGTTTGGTCAAATCTGAATTTTTCAATCTTCAATCTCAATCTTTAATGAGTAGTCTGATTCCGACCTTATGCCCGTGTCACACTATGCATTAATTGAGGATTGCGAATTAAGGATTAGAATTCGACCAATCAGGTAATTTTAAGTTTAATCTGTTTCGTTCTAATTGGTTGAATTCTAATCCTCAATTCGCAATCCTCAGTCTCCAATGTGTAGTGTGACACGGGCATTAGAGGGTCTCTAGTTAAAAAGAGTAATGCGGGGTCTACAATAGAAGTCGTAGCAGTCGTAGGGTCTTAAATCGTAGAAAATTGACCAATCACAGTCGAATATGAGAAGAATAATCAACTGTGATTAGTCAATTTTCTACGACTTAAGACCCTACGACCGCTACGACTTCTATTGTAGACCCCGCATTACTTCAGTGATTAGTCAATTTTCTACGACTTAAGACCCTACGACCGCTACGACTTCTATTGTAGACCCCGCATTACAGAAGTAGCCTTAGCCTAACCTAACCCCTAACCTAATCCTACTTCAAATGTTTGTGTATCGTAAACAAAGCGATGTTTACATTTAATAGTGAATTTTATGATACCGTTAGAAAAAGTTTCAAAGAATTAATCGAGGTGAATATCGAAATGTTATCACCGCGCATGCTTATCACATCACACATTCGGTCGATACGGCAGATTACTTAACCTTAATGTATGTCGCTTTTATAGCAATTGTATAACTTCTTTTTGTAGTGCCGACGATAATTTTTATTATCGTTTTACTATACTTGTTCTACGTGTTACGGCACAAGCGCAGAGAAAATTTTATAAAATTGAAATTGGTAAGATGAAGTGAATATATATATAGAGATATATATATACATTGTAGATTTTTTATTGAAAAATATTTATTTTTATCCATTAATCACTTGAATTACATTAAAGTTACATAATTGATTATTAACATTAAGATCATTAATATTATTTATACAGATTATTTAGCGGGATGCTTGTGACCAGGAGAAAGTCATATTAATAATTTAAAAAGAACAATTTAAAATTAAATAACCAATCCATCTAAGAATTCCAATAAGAATGCTATTAAAATTAATAAGAATAATGGATTACCTAAAAGACCCTCAATTAGTCGCATCAATTCAACAATTTTTTGGTGTAAAAATATGTTACAATAAACATAAAAAAACATTCCAAGAGGAAGAGAAAAAATATACAAAAATTGATGATAATGAAGAAAATTATATTCCAACTTGCCATATAAATGATTGTGATGCAAACCAACGATTGAATGCATACACAAAGCAAGTTAATTCTTTGGAACAAACAATTGAAACAATGAACAAAGAAGCTTTGATGGTTTCAAATAATCCAAATTACACAATCACTAATTCATTTTGGTATTATACATTTGTGTTTGGAACTGAGTTAGGAGATGAGATCTTTTATTCAACTTTTATACCTTTCTTGTTTTGGAATATTGATGGAGCTGTTGGACAAAGAGTAGTTTTAGTATGGGGCATTATTATGACCTTTGGTATGATGAATTAATAATAAAAAATAACAATAAGTATGCACATGATTTTCGTATAATTTATCTTTAAATTTGTATTATTTATCCACAGGCCAGATACTAAAAGATATAATATGTTGGCCTAGACCAGCGTGTCCTCCAGTAGTCAGACTACAAAATAAATGGTCACAAGAATATGGAATGCCATCTACTCATGCCATGGTCGGTTTGACAATACCGTTTAGTGTAGTATTATTTACGATGAACAAATATATTTATCCATTTTCTATCGGTTGCATTATTGCATCTCTTTGGTAGGTGATATATTGTAATTGGTTCATTCTTGTTTGCTATATTACAATATTTGCTTGTTGACTCCTTGTATTAATGTAAAATCATTGAACTCTGCAACATGCAAGACTTTTCTAGGTGTACACTTGTCAGTATGAGCAGATTGTACCTAGGTATGCATACTGTGCTAGATATTGTGGTCGGTTTAGTATTAGCGATTGCATTAATGATTCCATTGGTACCCTTAGTGGACATAACAAGTTCTTATATTATTACAAATTTTTGGCTTCTAGCGATGCTGATTGCAATCAGTATTGCCATTATCAAATATTATCCATCCAGCTATAAGTGGACACCCACTAGGTAGATAAATTGTCAATATTGAATATCACGCCCAAGACAATTCAGCTTTAAAAAGCTTATATCTAAGTGATTTTTTAATGTATTTCAGAAGCGACACTGCCATGGTTGTATCAGTCACAACAGGAATCCATGCAGGAGCATGGCTCAATTATTATACTGGTCTATTAACAGTATCGCAATTTTTGCCACCATTTCATATCGTTTGGCCAACATACTCTGTGCTTGGTCATTTAATTATTAGAACTGCACTTGGCTTTTCTGGTGTTATTCTAACAAAAGCCATCTGCAAATCATTTAGTTATATTATAATTTGTGGTATATTACAAATTAATTGGAGGGAACTTATGAAATGTCAAGATTACAATAGTAATCAAAATAAGGTGTTTGTTGATCTAGTCTATAAATATGTATTCTGTTTCATGTTAGGTGTAAATACAGTACATCTATTTCCACAAGTTTTTAACATTATAGGTATCGAACGACCAGCATTTTACACGGAAATATGAAAAATTTAGCATGCAATTTGTTGATAAATTTATATTATTCTGTGAAATATATTTTAAAGCTTGTTTGTTCATTGAGCTTTTATATAATTCCAGAAAATTAATTTATCTTCACTTTTTCAGATATATTTCTTAAGCAAATTTGTATATTTGTGATACAGAACGCATATCTTTTTCTTCAAAATTAAATGCAGTAAAGAAGTGGAAAATATAATAAAATCGTATTTTAATTATTTTAATTAGGTACAAGATTAACAAAATTTCTTTTAAAATAGGAGATACAATAAACAGAATTATTTTTTAATATTAATTTTTATTTTTGTTCTATTAATATATCTATTCGTAACACCTGAAAAATAAAAAAATATATACATTGTAGGCAAATATCATCTGATATAAAAAAAAGAGAGAATATAAATTCTCACCCCAATATTATAATCGAGAAAAGCATTCGCATTATCTGCTTTTAACGTATATGGCAATAAAACGTCATACGAATAATAAGCTTTCTCATCTGTAACATTTATACGATCGGAGTTGATCAATACTACTATATCTTCGACTGAAACCTGCAAGTGATAATGCATATTTATTTTATCTGACTAAATACTATAAAGATTCTGTATGATAAATCGGTTTAATAATTTTGTGACTAACACTTTTTGGCATATCAAATAAAGCGATTAAACGTTCAATTGGGCCTTTCGCTGGTTTTCTTAAAATTACATAACCCGTTTTTGTTTCATTGCTAGCTGATAGATTAGTCTTGCTGTTGACAGGCTTTGTAGAATGCGAAATTTCCTCGATTAATGATTTATGACCTTGCGGCTTTTTGGGTTTACGATTTTCTATTCTATGTTGCTGAAGTTTTCCCATTACCTAGAATAATATATATATTTAGGAATACGCTTATGAAATAATACGCAAATATTATATTAAAAAGTTTCAACAGATAAATACATATTTTATTTTTTTATATATACTTACTGTACGATTTTTAAGAATAACATAATTTTCTGTATCAATCTCTTTGTTAAATTTATCTGCCACACCACTTAATATGACTAATGTTGTAAATGCCATAAAATGTTTCTTTTCTCGACATTTCTTGAGATATACTGTATTTATCATGACATCATATGTTGCACTAGGTGTACCAGCTGTAAAAAAAAAACAATATTTTATGATTGACAACTGTATACAGTGCAACATCATTATTTTAACACTAAGAGTTGGTTTATAATAGGCTGTAATCCGTTAACTTTTTCTGTAATCTGTAGGAATTGACCAATCATAGTCGATTATTTTCCTCTCATTCGACTGTGATTGGTCAATTCTTATAGATTATACAGTTAACAGATTACACGGTTATTATATACCAATCCTTATTATATATATATAGACAAGTAAAAGATTTTTACATTTATCTGCTTCCATCCTTTCAAAACCAATACTCATTGGTATGATGTAAGCAGGCACTTCATCATTTAAAAGTTCAAGTAGTTTAGTATCAGATATATCATCTGGCGGTGGAATTTTATCTGACATACATACATTGACAAAAATTTTTTCTCCATTAACTGTTCGGGTTTTTACACAGATGCCTACAATATTATATAATATTAGAAAATAAAACTCTTATTTATATAACAAGCAACATGCAAAATGTATTGTACAAACCAGGAGTAGGTTGCACAAGGATAGATGATGTTGAATCAAATTGTTCCATCAACTTGTTCATCTGACTTAAAGCATCTTTATCTTTATCCTGTCAGAAACATTCAACATTTTTGTCATAACTCGTATACATATGTTGATATGTATATACATCAATAATATAAATATGTATTTACTATATCTATACTTACAAATAATAAATTTTTAGCCTTAATAGAGTCATCAACTTCGAGAAAAGTGGCATCACCCATAATTGCGACGAATTTAATTTAATTTACAGATAAAAATATATTCAGATTTTTTTCTCAGCACTTTCGATAACTCGAATATCAAGATAATCTCTTTGATAATGAAATATAAATGTCACTCGTGCATCATCCAATATAAACAATAATCTTTAGTCAGAGACCCTGTCGCCGTAGTTCGCAGTTCACAAATTCTGTACATACAATCTACACACATGTAAAACTAAACAAAAGACGCACCACGCGTGCACCTTTCTATTCTGTATCTCGTACAGAACAGAGAGAGAGAGAGAGAGAGAGAGAGAGAGAGAGAGAGACAGACAGACAGCAGAGAGGCAGTAGTAAGGGTACTATATTCAGTGGCTGCGTTCAGCAGACTCAACAGTTTTGCAATCGTTTTATGATTGTCTGCTGAGATAGGACCATTCTTCTAGATCTAAAAGTATGATCCAATTAGCGCGAAGGAAACTTACAATAGTTGCAAAACAAACGTTCTGCTGAACGCACCCAGTGTTACCAGCGGGGACGCGTTTTCTCGCCCGCGCGACTTCAACAACGTATCAAGTTCACAAGAATACGGGTATCTTTAGAATCTTTTTATTCTTGTTTCAAATAAACTACTAGATTTTATAGAGAGATACATAATTATTAGGGTTATAATAAGTAAAACAAACAATGTTTAAATATACAATAACAATTAAAATAAGATAAAAAAATTATAAATATAAGAATAATTATATGTAATTAATA
>NW_017257331.1:334561-337445 GCF_001594055.1 Mycetomoellerius zeteki
GTTTTGGAACGGCGTAGAGTTAAACTCTGTTACTCGGAGTGAATTTTGGAACGCACCCCAGCATGAAAACAAGCATTGTGTGCCGCCGACTTAACTCTTAAAAAATAGAAAATAAACATTTTTTACGAGGCATTGTTAGGTAGAACATTTGAATTTCCTCTTTACACACGCACGCACGCACGCACGCACGCACGCACGCACGTACTTTTGAATAGGATATAATTCAAATACCTTCTGTTTAATGTCTCATAAGCAATGTTTATTTTATATATACGTGCACGTACATGTGTCATATATATATATATATATATATTGTATATATCGTAATTATAATTAATTTTACACAAATTAAATTAAAAAATTTGAATTTAAAAGACGAAATAATAGAAACCTTTTTTGCTTCATGCTTTCAATTCTTTTTGGAGGATTTGATACATCAAATAACATCGGTAGCATTTGGCTTTAATTTTCTCAACCCACCTTGCCTATTTTGTTCAAATTGAGAGCTTTCAAAGTAAATCTGCAAAAAAAAATTAAAACAATGTCCTTTAAAAAATGTCTTATAAATATTTGTTTCATATTCATAAGATATTTTCAGAAAGGTTTTTACGAAGATGTCAGGAAAGTTGCATTCTTTCAGAAACATGCTAAAATGTCTGAAATATTTTGTGATGAATGGGAAGATTTCTAACCTCAATTTTCCATTTCTCATCTTCTGCTCTAAATAATTGAAATAAAGGTTTAGTGATAAATATAAGTACTTACCTCGCATAATCTTGAATTCGAGGAAGGTATCCATTTGTCACGCCGACAGTTTATTAACCACTTATTTCTTCTTTCTGGTTCCGTTGGGAAGCGGAAAACGTTTGAAATCCGGCTTCACTCCTATTCTTACAATTTAATGCACTACAACCGCCCATTTTATTTATTGCACTTATTAATTCTACGACTATGTTTCGTATATACTGTCAGTGTACATACTGTTTTTAAAATTTATAGTATACTATAGATTTTCAGCACTGGCAGTACAGCATCTTTGCTTGGCTCGAATTTTCCCGCACTGACTAGGAGCCAATATGGCGGATGCATATTTCTGTATAATATAGTACTCTAGCAGTAGCGTCATATATGCACTAAAAATGTATTTAGTGGTAATGTATAAAATGTGATTTTATCTTAATACGCTCTTCTAACGATTCGATTTATGACCGATTGCCGATATTAAATCTAAATATTGTAATATGAACTGCGACGCCATCCATAGAATTGCGAGATGCATTAATGCCCGCGTCACACTACGCATTGGAGACTGAGGATTGCGAATTAAGGATTAGAATTCGACCAATCAAGTAATTTTAAGTTTAATCCATTTCGTTCTAATTGGCTGAATTGGCGTAGTGTGACACGGGCATAACTCGTAAAACGAAATTTCAGTCCTTCGCACGGTGATATTTGAACACTTCTTTCCGGCGAACGAGCGCCGTGTCGCTACCATTAATTAGAATCGATTCTTAACCTTTTGACAGATGTCGGTAGCGATCCGATTTACTTGTGACTTATGCTGGATTCACACTGCATCCGATTTTCGTCGTACGACGAAAATCGAATGCAGTGTGAATCCAACATTATGTATTTCTTACAGTCCATCAAACGCTTCAAAGCATTGGCTGCGTTCAGCAGACTCAACAGTTTTGCAACCGTTTTATGATTGTCTGCTGAGATAGGACCATTCTTCTAGATCTAAAAGTATGATCCAATTAGCGCGAAGGAAACTTCCAACAGTTGCAAAACAAACGTTCTGCTGAACGCAGCCATTATCAGTCTCGTGAGATCATTCGAGCGGATCGGACGTGTTTCTTCTAGAGTGGGTATAAAGAGAGAAATGGTTCCTGCACACTGGACGCGGAAACGCTTGCCGCGGCAAAATGTGACGCGGGAGCCAATAAGCTTACAGCTCCTTACATGTTCATTGGTTACCGTGTCGCATTTTGTCGCGCGGTAAGCATTTTCGCGTCCAATGTGCAGGAGCCATAAGGGTGCCATTACATGAGCGCGGAAACGCGGAAATGCGGAAACGCGTAACCAATCAGAAGCGATCCGCTGTTATGGTTTCGCGTTTTACTGATTACTGATTGGTTGCGCGTTTCCACGTTTCCGTGTTTCCGCACTTATGTAATGACACCCTGACGCCAACGCATGTGCCTAATGCTGATTGGCTCCGCCATTTATAGCAAAACTTTCGGTTAATTGTCAGTTAGATAGTTGCAGAGTACAAATTCTGTAAAATAGCCATGGTAGGGTCGGAAAACCAAACAGGGAATTCACAATTGCCATTTAATCCTCCTGAAGAAGACATTAGATTAGGTTAAATACAAACATTATACTCATTTTATAAATGTTTGTTGCTATGTAATGAATAATATTAGACAAAATATGTTTTTAATCATTTTTATATAGACTACGTTTACACGGCCCGATTTACGCCGAAGTTATAACATCGATGTTATGGAACTAATCAAACATAGCTATTCTTCTGAAGAATGGAATGACTGTGATTGGCCAATTTCGTAACATCGATATTAACTTTGGCGTAAATCGAATCGTGTAAACGTAGTCATAGACATTTTTTGGCGAGATGGTACTCTGTGCAGCAGTTGGTTGTAATAATACTAGCAAAAATAATACTTGCCTAAATAATACTTGCAAAAATAATACTTGCAAAAAACGTTGTATCCGAAAATTATATGGGAAGTAAGACGATGGCATTGCATAATTATATTAAATAATTATGACAATCTTGCGTTTCGCGGGTTTTCTCCGTGTTCAGATCCATTCTTGGAATGCCAACGTTTCGTGAACCTTGCAGTTCACTTCATCAGGGCGA
>NW_017257331.1:338397-345518 GCF_001594055.1 Mycetomoellerius zeteki
GTAAATTTTTATTAATACTTTATATATAAAATCTTTTCTTTTTATTAATATTTTGTATATAAAATCTTTTTTTTTTATTTGATTTGAGTTATTTCAATCTTAACGTTATATTAACTGAGTTAGTATTTTGTTCATGCAACTTTTAACGTAAATTAATTTTATAAGCTATTATCCTTAACTTAATTTTAAAAAATTAACTAACTCAACCCTGCTTTTATCGTTATTTTCTATGCAATAAATATGTATGCAACGTGCATAAACGAGATTCAAATAAAAAAAACCTATGTTTGAAATTGCCGCTATATGATTAGTATTGCTATATATATATTTGCTAGAAATGGCGACATCCGGCAATTGGCGTCACTCTCTTTATACTCACTCTAGTTTCTTTTCATCTCGGGTGTTACGTCACCTTGATTATATTTTTGAAAAGCGTGGCTAGCCGTCTGGCCGCTTTTCCCAATCAGGACATAAATCACATCATCTTTCGTTGCCCCATTTCCTCTCCTAGTGCTACTCACCTGGTTTCATTCTGCAATACCATCTCCGCTTATTCATCTCTCACTCCAAATGACATTTTCCCTCTCCTCAAAAAACCATCTCCCAAACTTTGTCGCCTGCTCCTTGCCTTTATTAAGTCCAATAACTTAATTATCTAAACATCCTTGCTCGGGCTTGTTCTTGTGTTCCCTTAGATATTTCGATTTAACGCGGGCTTTATTCCCCCACTTCAGGCTCAATACTCAGCGCGACACCTACGTTACTCGCCGCCATCTTACGGTGGCCATATTCGATACTGGCCGTATCGTCGCTATATGTGATCGAGGCCATTCATTTCAAGAAGAAGAAGGTCGGTATTCACAGTCGGTTCTTATTTCAAGACCGTCTTAAGTAATGTCTTAAGACGCCAATGCGCCCCTCTGATTGGCTTGTGATATCTTAAGACTGTACTTAAGACAGTCTTAAATATAAGAATCGACTATGAATACCGGCCGAAGTCTGGCCGCCTGACCGGCTTCAACTGTGCATTGCATCTCTATACTGATAGTCTCTTCATTCGTCTGGACGCGTGTCCATGCGGCGCGGAAGCGTCGTAGTCGCAGACACCCAGTGTTTGAGGGGACGTCTAGCCATTTCCATTCTTATTGCATCTTTTTTTATTCTACTTGCCCGGTTCGAGGTGGCCGGTGCATTGCATTCCGATTTTAAGACATTCGATTACTCATATTGACGTGATCTGGCCGTATCGTCCTCCTATTACCTACTTGGAGACGAGAGCCAATAAACAAAGAAGAAAAGTTTCGAAGCATTTGTAGCGAGACTTTGATCACAGTCTCAGAATCTTAAGAAAGTTAGAGGGGAGAAGAAGAACCGAAGAAGAATCTTAGAAAATGGCTTCGTGGAGTAGCGTACAGTCGGGCTTTAACGTCGATGATGAGACTATTAATTTTGGAACACGGATAATCGCAGAAAACAATTCTCTGTACGAGGCATGCACCGTGGCAACGATTCAATCGCTTGAAAAGGTTCGTGTTACATATTCTAACTTATCTAATATGACAGTTGCATGGTAACTTGGGATGTTTTTCATTAACGTTCGTGTAACGCTGTTTTTACACAATGTGATAAGTGACTGAAAACGAGAAAATAGGAACACTTCATTCAAGATACTTTGCTTAAAAGAAAGTTAGTCTCGAGAGATCGCTCGAACGAAGCGGAAGCAGACGTGTTTCGTCTCGGTTCGGGTCGGGTGTCGCATCACCCTTCATCTTCATTTGTCTGGACGCGCGTTCGTGCGGCGTGGAAGCGTCGTAGACCATAGACGCAGGCGTCCAGTGCCTGGATTGGCCTGGACTGGAAGCCGGTTCGTATTGCCATTTTCGATCGTGTTGTATCATACTTTCGAGAAGTTTGCCCGGTTTAAGGTGACCGGTAAAGTGTATATTTTTTTTACAAGTTTGTTTCCATTTTTTGACGTTCGTTCGAACATCAGTGGTTCAGTTTCAGCCAAATTCGGCTGCGAGGTCAATAAAAGAGAACGAAAAAGAAACTTAAAGGAAAACACAAAGCATGGCACAAATACTAACGTATAATTTTTTTAAAACAATATTAGTTTTTTTTATATTTAAATCCATATGAAATGCGCACGCGCTGAATTTGTATTATTAAAGCGCACATTTAAAAAATGACTTATTGTGATTTAGATTTATTATTTTATTACATTGTGTACATTATATATATTAATTATGATTATATCTATTGTAAATTATGATGATACATCATTAAAATCAATCAATATATGTCTTTTTAAGGTGGACCAACAACCAAATGTCATAGCATCTATTCAATATTCCAAGATTTGTGTAGCAATTGACAAGTCCATTACAATCTTTAAAGATGAAACATGCGATGAAATATTATGTAACATTAGCTTTCCCTCCATGATAGCCAGTTACTGCATTTCCAAGGACGGTTTCTTTTTATTTGTAATCACAACCAGGATTTTGTACTGTTTGCATTTATCAGATGGAAAAATAATTTTTACTAAGTAAATGTTATTTATCTTAATCTCTTTTATTTTTTAGTAAATATTTATATTTTCTGAAAAATTATTTGTAAACATATTAATATATTAATATAAATATAATTCTGATGTCTGCATAAATAACTTATGATTACAGAACTATACCTGATAATAAGGATAATATAGTAGAAATATTTTTAAAAGAGAAAAGTGAAGAAACATTTATAATTCTTGTCACAAACACTGGAGCTATTTACAGGTATCACATTTACAATCATACTTTCATTTTGTTATATTTTACTTATTAAATTTGTCTTTTATTTATGTATATATAACAAATTTAATATTTAGTATATCTGCTATACTATAAATATTTTAGATTCTCCAAATTTTATCCTGAAGCTTTAAAGATTGCATTTACCAGTGATGAAGTTACAAAATATATTGCAGATATTCAATGTTATCAATTATTCAAAGGATTTCCTTCGCAGGAGGTAATAAATAAATATATATATATATATTTTTAAAGAATTTATTAATATCTTTATAAATATTCAGTTCAAAGTATCATATAAATATCATATAAATATCATGGTTTTCATTTTCCACGTCAGTTTGTAAAGAATATGTTACAGTTTCTTAGCACTACAATAGATGTATCATCAGACGAACTATCAATAGCTGTAGTTGGAACAAATTCAATATTTACTTGGCCTAATGAACAATATATCAATTTCCAAAGTGTATTTTCTTTTGGATATAAAAAGATAAAACCGCTACATGGCAGCAAGTAATTAAATTTAAAAAAATGTTTTTAAATTATGTTAATATACATATATTAGTTGTGTACTTTTGAATTTATACATATCGTAAGTTACACAATACATAAAAATATTATCTTTTAGTAAAATGCTGTGTCTACGTACAGACAATATATTAAGTATGGTATGTCTGAATACATTTCTTACATTAAAAATATGTGATGGCCCAGTGTTTGATTATGATGTAATACAACATGATAATTATTCTGAAATTTTATTTTTATCAAATTCTAAGTACAATTATGCTACATATACATTGCGTATTATTTCTTATCCAGGTAAATGTATATTATTTCATTTGTAAAGAGTTCAGTTTTTATAAATTATTGAGATACTTTTTGTTCTTTTAGATTTTGAACAGAAGTTAGAAATCAACATATCTGCCAATACTCATTTATTTAAGATTTTACATGCTTCCGATAATTTATTTTATATAGAAGGTATTACTACTAACAATGAGACCGGTATTACCGACACGTTTAGAATAAAAACGATATTGGAAAGTATTCCCGAAATGCGTTTAGCTAGATTATTAAAGAAGAGACAATTTGATGCAGCTGAAGCTTTTGCAAGAAAATCAAATCTTTCAATGGAACCTATTTATTGTTCTAAAGCAGCATTAATCATAGAACAGCTTAGTCCGTGGGCAAAATCTACTCTTAATTCGGTCAACGTAGATACATTAATAAATATTCTAAATAAAATACAAAGTGTGCAATATGTGATTGAATGTTGCAGTAAAGCCCTCATTTCTGATTATACACAAATGAGACGTATATATTTATATGCTCGACAAAAAATAATGCAAAATATTAAGGTATTTATTATTTTGTATTGTTAATTGTTAATGTTTCTACATTCAATTTGTAATCTTTGCAGATAAAAAATATAGATGATTCGTTGAACACCAATCTATCTATAATAAACGATGCTTTATACAGACTTGAGACTTTCCACATGATTCAAGATATCGAAGTAGATACGCTATTAAATGATGACGCAAGTATGAAAGAATGGATACGATTTTCACAAGCAAATTTATTGGAAGAGTGTACTACTCGTTTAAATATGGTATCATATGATTATGACATATATTACAGTGTAAAACGTTACAAGAATTCCTATATTGTACTTTATAATGTTTAATATTTGTATAGGGTCAACTTAAATCTGCTACGTTAATTTGGACGAGACACCTTCCTGATTTTGTAGAACATATATCTATGCAAATTGTACAAAATATTTTTACAATTTTACCTGAAGATGTGGATCCGTTATGTTTGTGGCCTTGGCTTATTCATTTTATACCAACATTATTGTCCTTATTGCCTGATGCAATAAATGAGATTATCTCTTGGAGTTTAAAAAAATTGAAATATCTTGAGATATCTCACCATACGGTATGGCCAGAAATCGGCATAGAATTTGCTACAAAATTTATAAAATTGCTTAAATTCGAAGACAATCAATTGGTACACTTTCATCAAGAATACAGATATCAGAACTCTTTATTGAAACAGTTTATGGTCCTGTTTCAAGCTTTAGCCGATATTCAACAACTGAAGATTGTTCACAGGTCAGTAATATCGTAATTTTAAATTAGCTTATAAATTGATGTTACTTTTTCAAATTACACAACAGATTGAGAGTACCTCTTGACATATATATTGATTCACCTGTAGAAGCGATTTATATGTTGTTGGATAAGATACATCTTGACCAAATATTGAATTTTGCAAATACGTTCCTAAAGCAATATATATTTAATAATAATTTACAAAACGATACTGTTTTTTGTATGTATATTCAGGTTCGTATAATATTCTTATTCTTTGATTTTACAAAGACTTAAAGACGTAACATTGCTTATATATTAAATTTCTAATTAATAATTGCTCTATAAATGCGTAATATTGTAATATTTTGTACTTTTAGAAAACTATAAAAAATTCGTATAGTTGGTGGTTTAATGAAGAAGCTGCATGGGAGAAAAGAGTTACTATTATAATAAGCCTTATACACAATATAGAGGTGAATATTAGAGATACATACTATTCGCGACATTGTAACTTGTAAAATATCTTTTTATTTATTTAATACAACGTTTTATGTTACATAACAGAAACGACTGGAACAAACTCTAGTAGTTTTAAGAAAAGCTCCAGTGCCTTGGAGTTCAATTATAGCTACCTTAGCAGAAACAAGCATTAATTATGACCATAATTTATCTTTTAAAATTAAAACTGAACGCGATTACGTTCCAACAAAACTTATCTTAAAGAAATATGGATATGCGACAATTGGTGTAAATAATGTTGGTATAAGTTGTGGTATTATATTCTATAATGTTTTTATATGTTGGTACATTTAATAAATTACTTATATTTTAGAGATTGATGTCACGCATAATAAAAGAAAATTGCGATTCTATGATTAACGATGTAGATGTGCTAACTAAAGACGATCAACAATTAAGACAAGATGCGTTTTGTCGGTGCATAAACGTTCGATTAAATGAAAAGTATGTCGTGAAGAAAATGTATAATTTTCAAGTTTTAAAATGGGGAAAAAATGAATATGCGTATGTGTGTGCGCGCGCGCGTGTGTGTAAAGCATATATGTATAAAATATTTATCTAATCTACTGTAAACACATTTGTTTTAGGAATCTCCAGAAAGCAATGGATGTATTACATTATTTGGAAAATGATACTGCCAGTCTTTTATATTGTTGTGAAGGAATTATTCATTATATTAGTGCAGCTTTCTCTTTTCAAGTAATGACCTTTGATATAATATTAATTTAATAAAAATTGTGTTTTTTTTTTCTAAATTATAATCAATTATCTTTAATATTTGCTTTTAGAATGCAACGACATCCTTGATTTATCACATGGAAATATTGGGTTGTTTAGAGTTCAAAATATGTAACTTGTTAACGCAATCAAATGTTTGTCCTTATCGTTGCAACAACATTATCAAAATGATAAAAGATTTAAAATCATTGTACGCACTGAAGAAATATTATGAGATTGATATTTCTTTGAAAGATTATCATATGCAGAAATCATTTGTGTTGCAAAACTATATCTCGAAATCACTTTCAAGTAAAATTTCTAATTTAATTTTTATAACTAAATACAATATACACACTTGTTAAGAATTTAAAATTTATTTATGATAATTTGATAGATATTACGGAGAATGATTTGTCAGTAATGTACAAAACGGTTATTAAAATTGCCGAGTTGCTGGGATTAGAAAAGTCATATGCCACTTTATCCGTGTTAGAACAGATGAAAAACTTAACGAATTTATATGGACTAGAACATCTTGTTGAGTAAATATTATTTTACATATTTTACTCTTATAATTTTATACTTACAAGTAGATATAATATTACTTATTTCTTCTATGTCCTTATAGTGATGATAATGATTTAAATATAACGTCCAAAAGATTTAAGAATATACATAAGACATGCTTATCGATATTACAACATTCTGCTGTAGACACCAATGCTGTAAAAATTGTCAAAAGTTTAAGTATATCGATGTTAAATACTTGTCAAGACAGTATGTATCACAATTAGGTAAACCTTCGGATGAACTGCATATTCGAAATCATACAAACGACCACGTGTTTTTGATGTATTTTTGGCTCCTGAAAACGAATATGGCAGCAGAAATTGGCGCTCGGCCGTATCTTGGCCGCAATCTTGAAAAAACAGTTGAAAAACGACATTTTTTTAAGTTTCTTGCATTTATTTCGAAATAT
>NW_017257331.1:346060-396469 GCF_001594055.1 Mycetomoellerius zeteki
GAAACCTAATTGATTAAGTTGAGTACTTTAACTACGGATTACGCGTTTATTATACAAGATACGACAAAAGTGTATCAAACCTTATTTGTAGAGGATTTTCCGCTCTGCATTTTTTCTTTGAAACATTTTTTCATACGATTTGCATTTTTCGAAATAAATACAAAAAACTAAAAAAAAATCACGTTTTTTCGATGTTTTTTCGAAATTGCGGCCAAGATACGGCCGAGCGCCAATTTCTGCTGTCATATTTGTTTTCAGGAGCCAAAAATACATCAAAAACACGTGGTCGTTTGTTTCGTTTCGAATATGCAGCTCATCCGAAGGTTTACCCACAATTATATTAATTATTCAAATGGCAAAAATTATCGCAAACTAATGTATATTTCAGGTGATTTACAGTCTGCACTAATGGTTTACACTTGTGTCACTGCATGTCCAAATTTTTCTATTCAAGATTGTTTTGATTCAAAACAGAAACTCGTACCACAATCTAATTGGAAGCTATATACAATTTATAAGGATCAAGCAATATCTTTGGATGAAAAGTTGTGGTTTCTATTTAAAGATGCAATGTCTTTGCACTTATATTATTCAAACCAAATCAGTATTAATGAAATTACAAATTGCGATGTATGTATTGCAAATTATATATACGTCCCATTTATAAAAAAATGTGATATATCAATATAATTTGTTTATATGTAGGAACAGATGAATCAACTGTTAACTAGTTTCTTGGAAAATATAAGAAAAATACAACCTCAACACAACGATTATTCTTTACTGCAAATTTTCAAAACATTTTATTTCATGTACTATAGCACATCTGTAAGAAATGAAGAGAGATTAACTGAAATGAAATGTATATTATCACAGCTTCTAATAAATTTATTGAGAAAGTTGTGCACTGGACGATCGTTCGATTTGCAGTTGGGACTGTCGGCTCTCTTTATGTTATCTGAACAAGAAGCGTGCAGTTGGCTTTCCACAGTTTCCGCATCGTAAGAAAATTAACCTATTTTTTGAGAAAATTAATATAATAATGTGTAAGGATGAAAATTTGTAGATTTCAGGCCGACCATATTCGGCATTGTACAATTTCAACTTTGGGATATGAATATTCGTGCTTGGGGCAAAATCGATCATTGATACAGACGTTTGAGAGTTACAAGTTACTGCATATTTGGGCACAACGACTGTCACATTACTCAATAAATTCTAAAGGTACGCTCATATATATATATACATATACATATACATATATTCGTTATCATCGATTTTACTTTTATATTAAATGCAAATCTTATAGAATACATTAATGTACATATTTTAATACATGAATATTTTCAGAAGTTTTAACAAATAGTGCTTCGAGCAAAAGAGAAATTTTACAACAGATCATAAACAGTAATAAAGAGAATATGATTCCCTTACTAAAGGATTACTGTTGTAGCTTTGGATTTAATTTCAATGATTGTCTTTTGCTTTATTTACAAGTATTATTAAAAACGTGGAATCCAACGATAACCATTTCGAATACAATAAATAAAGGTAAATACGTATTTGTGATAAGAGGAAATATGTGTTTGTGACAATTTAACATTTTTACACATATTTTTATATGTGTGTACATCATTTTTGCATGATGTCGAATGCGAATTCAATAACTGAATGACATTTTATAGAGTTACTTATCTGTAAAGAGGAAGTCGATGAATTAAGAAAGAAATGTAATGCAGTTGTTGCGCAAATAGAAGATATATCTATGTTGAAGCAATGTATGTCTACATTATGGCAACACGTAAGTTATAAAAATATTCGATAGTATAGTTTCTTATAATAAAAATTTTATATTTTAATTTATATATATAGATCTCGTTTTATCATTATGAAGTATTCATTATATTAATGGATCTTATGGGAGATAAAGATATAGAAAAGAGGAATTATCTCTGCTTTTTGCAAAATTACATTCGGAGTGGGTAAGTTATAATAATTTTCCATATATTAATTTTAAGTTTAATAATCATACATACGTTAGGCCTCCTACACCAATGGAGCACGATGAATGGGTACAGCTTAATCCTGGACATAGTACGTTGCCGCCGATAGCACAATGGAGACTTCCATTCTTGCTTAAAGTCGATATTTGGAAAATTATTAGTAAATATATTTTATAAATAAATTTTTAATTAGTACTTAAGCGATTATTTAACTTAATTTTATATTTTATTAATTCTCTTATTGTAGCTCCTGAATTAAATTTAAAAACATATGATAAATGGCTTGACATTGCACCCGTACTTAATTTAGAAGCACATCTCATATGCTCATTAGCTATTAAGGGAGAAGTGGCAAAAGTATGGGCAAATAATTCTATTCAATCGAAAAATACTACATGGTCGCTTTATTCAATAAACACCACATTGCTGAAAGATAGCAAGAAATGTATACAACGGCTGACAGACTCAGATGGGTTTTATTATGGTACTGCAGCATTGTATCATATTGTAAATTATACACCTCCGGGTGCTGATCGCGTCGCTGCCGCGAAAGAATGTTACGAGTATGCTCAGCTAGCGGCACAAAATTCTACTAAGTTCAAAGAAGGAAAGGAATTAGAAGTACGGTAATCTCTATAAACCTATAAACCGTGTCTTTATGTGTTATATGAAAAAGTAAGTTGACTTCTGTGTGTGTGTGTATGTGGCGTCTGCTTTCAGAAAATTAAATCCAAATATTTAACATTTACGTCTGAGCATATTCTACGTATGTACGGATTGGAGAAGGATGAGTATCTTGCTCTAATCGATCATCCGGGCAAGCTAATGTACGCGTTGTATAATGACAAAAGTATACCATTACGATATCGAACCGCAACCAAATATAGACCCGACATTAACGCTGCCGTTAATGAGTTGGGTAAATTGTTCTCGTTGAATATAATAAAATTGCGCATGGATTTATTGGAAGAATGGCTACAATCCAATGCCAGATACTATACTGAATTGTCTCAAAGCTTTACAGAGACGTTTCTAGCGCCAAAAGAACCTGATCAGAATACAGATTGTGAAGATAATTTACTTAGGTAATATCAGTATACCTTTTTTTATCATCAATTTCTGGATCAATAATTGATCTTGAAATATACTTGTAGGATATGTTACATGCTGGAATATGGAGATATGGATTTGTTTGCACAATTTCTTATAAACATAGGCTTCGGCAATCGTCACGGCAATACTGAATATAGTTGTAACGTACGATATCGAGTATTTCAGATACTGCAGACTGTCGTAGATACTTCTACGTTGGAGGAATTGACCAAGCAAGATATATGTACCTTTAGGTAAACATAAAACAGATTACAATAAACTATGGTGGAATATACAATAGATTTATCTTGCAATAAAACGTTTATATTTTAATATTTCAGAAAATATATGAAATCGTTACAGTACATCGGGAAATTAGAATCATTAGGATTATGTTACAGTATTGATTCATTTGAAACATGTTGTAAACAGGAGCTTGTCCAGATCTTATGGAAAAGTCAGCGTCACTTACCCTATGCTCTCTCTGTTATAGCGCAGATTTGCATCGAGTTTGAAATAAATGATATCCTACTTTGGGATGATACTTTAACTCAGATGACAAAATTACGAATGGTTGTAACGATTATAATTCGTCAGATATACTCTTTTGCTTCGAAAATTATACTAAATATGTATTTTTAGGTAAACGACTTAAAAAAAGTTTTATTACAATTACGAAATAAAAATGTCATTGTGAATTGTAATGGTTATAAAACGGGATGGCAATTGATTATCTCCGAACCGTTTAGCGAGATGGACAGAAATCCAAATCTGGAGCAAATTGATAATTGCATAGAAGCGATTTGTCTGCTATATTCGTGTCCTGTGGCATACGAATTAGACTTCATCACAATCGTAAGAAATTGTTTCCAAAGTCAACAGGCGCACTTAGCTGCCGCACTTTTACCATTTTTAAATGACATTGACAACAAGCTTGTTTTAGAGGTATTTAAGTCAATTTTTAAAAATATAATATGATAGAAAGAGAGAAGATAATAACATTAATTTTTTTTTAGACTATTAATCAAAAGTGTCAAATCGAAAAACTCATAGAAGATTTAAATCATTTGTCTTCAAAAGGAGTACTCACAATTACACATGTAAGTTGTAATAAATTTTTATTTATATAAAACGTTACTAATATTTATTATGTTTATGTTTAGAGTCTCGCTATGGTGCAAAAATCTAATCTAAAGGTCAAAGAATGAAGAAAAATTTTTTCTCTGTATTAGATCAGCTAGAAGATTTACTTACCTATTTGTCAAATCGAATTGTAATATTATGTTTATAACATATAAGAAATAAATGAATTTTTGCTTCGTATATATAGAATCGTAGCAGAAAACTTAATTTACTTGATATTTCATATCGTCGTTACGTGAGTTACGTCCTGTGTTTGATCAATGAAATTCTGCGACCATCTTTGCAGACAGTTTATTGCACTTTCATAATTCATATTTCTCTTGTAATCATGGTGAAATTAACAACAGACATCGTCGAAAGAAAATGTTCTCAAATATTAACCAGTAAATCACTCAGTAAAACAATAAAAAAAGACGAATTGTGGAAGTTAACTCATTTACATATGAATGACATGTTTATCAGCAGTATTGTAAGTTATATCAATTTAATAAAATTTATTTTCAACGCATATATATAAAATTTCACGTTTTATGTAGGGCAACATCGCTACTTACAGAAGCTTAAAAGTCCTATATCTTCAGAATAATAACATATCAAAAATAAAGAATTTACATTTTGCATGTAATTTGACACATCTGTATCTACAACATAATACCATAACGAAAATAGAAAATTTGGAATCTCTAGAGAATCTCCAAAAGCTTTATCTAGGACACAATAATATTATTGTAGTTGAAGGATTAGAAAATACAAAGAAATTACAAGAATTGTATATTGAGAGTCAGAAAATACCACTCGGTGAATCATTATGCTTCGAGCCACGCAGCGCTTTTATTTTATCTGTAAGAGTACCATTTGAACCTCAAAGACTTTCATTATGCAGATTAATCATTGAGATTTGTTTATTATAAACATTTTCTCTCTTAGATGTGTCTAAAAGTTCTTAATATTTCTGATAACAAAATGACATCCTTGAGAAATCTAATAGGATTTCAAGAATTACACACGTTGGATGCAAAAAATAATCTGATCGATAATGTGGACGATTTAACTATGACAATAAGTACATTGGTTTCTTTAAAAGATTTGTCTTTACAAGGTAATCCTGTTACACGATCTTACAGATATAAGGAAAATCTGATTGCAAACAGCGTTTCGCTAGGTAAAATTACACGTTCGACATTTGTTGCCACTTATTCATGTTTATTACTCAACTATTACTCAATTATAATTTTCATATACAGCTAATCTCGACGGAAAAATTGTAACTGACATTTGTCGAAATTTTATGAAAAAATTTAAAATGGAGAAACACAATCAACGTACAAAAAACGCAACTAAAATCCCATTAGGAGATGATATAACAAGTATGTCAATAATGAATTTTTCCTTTAGATAGAAACATAACTATAGACAGAAAATTTATTATAGATTCTCTGAACTTGCCACCAGCCTTCAAAAGATCTATTTCGAGAGCAATTTTTCAGCATTCTGGACCACATTTGTCTATAACGATTACTCCTGGATCTCTCTCGGTAGGAAGCCAGCTACATGTGTTCCCACCTTGGAAGTCAGGTAAAAAAAAAAAGAATAAAGATTATTATTTCCATTGCTTTACATTAATAAGCTATTTTGTAATATTAGCATCTGGCATCAGAAGTACCAAGAATAATCATGTAATACCGAGACCATTTTGGAGTAATATAATTAAAAACGAGGAGATCCGTTTAACACGCTCTCATGTCAATAATAAAGCAATTGCATTACCGCTTATTTAATTTTTTTAACAATCTCCAAACAATTATTGTATTTGATCATTGTTTTAAATTGAATCATTACAGGACGTAAATAAATTATAACTGTAAATGACTAAAATTCTTATATATAGTAATAATGTATAAAATGATGCACGTATGCAATAAAGACATAGACTTGAGAATCACAATATTATTTTTATAGAACTGTTCAGCGATATAAGGCTACACATTTCCATTACTTTCATATATGCTATTTAAGAATATTTTTATAAATGTAAATAGAATTTTTACTGTGTGTAATGTGTACATATTAAATCATGATAGTTGCAGGTAAATATCAAATAAATTCACATAAATTCGCGATGTCACATAATACAAAAATTGCAAATGCAATAAAAATATAATTAATTGTTATAAGCTGGGTAACTATTACATATTAAATATGCAGTATACTATTTTCAATAAACTAAACAACAAAAATGCTAAAGTATAAACTTACGAACTATATTTGTACGCTGCTTGAAGATCTGTACATCAATTGTAAAGCTTATTTTATATGATAATTTATATGATTATTTATTCATGCAAATGTAGTAAATCGTTTTATAAAATTAATAAACAATATCTGTATTCTCGAAATCTCAGAGAAATCTTTCTTTTACTGACTTCGAATTATATTGCTATTACATATATGTGTTCTCCAAGCAGACTTAAAACATAAAAGTGTATTCTTAAAAAACAGGAATAAATAACAAAAATAATACAAATATTTATATGACGTACACATATGTTAGTCACTATAAGCATGGAATGTTAGAATATAAAATAAACATCTTTTTGCTTATACGCGATAAAGAAAAAGATATAAATCGAATATAAACCGAAAAATGATATAGAACTTATTAAAATGTTATTCACAGAATCTTGAGACACCTGTTTCGCCATATGTATATATGTAAAGAAAAACAAGTAATCATTTCACTAGCAATAATTACAAATTATATAAAATTATAGCGTCATCTTGAGCGTATCTAAAAATATTATCTTATATTATGAAATAATACGAGATGTAATGAACCAATATATATTTCGTGGCACACAGCAACTCGTCATTTATCGTATGTGTAACGCATAGAGCAGACGATCAGTATTATAAAATTTCTTACACAAATAGGCTGTGATTATCCTTTGTTCCTTACGATAAAATAGTATAACAAACGATACTCCATTTAAATAAAATCTAGAGAGAAATAATCGATTCTCTCTAGAGAACTATATCTTAAATAAAAAGAAATACTATTCATTTTTTTTTATGTATATGATAAATACTTTCTGTAATCTGTAATAACAAAACAAAGCATTAGGCAAGAATATAAACTATAAGAACGAAACATTCTTCCAAATTCTTAGAAATATTCTACATTTTATAAAAATGTAAATGTATAAAAATAAAAAACAAGAACCTTCTCTCGTTTGAAGTACATATGTATCTTTCATTTAAATAAAGTATATGTATACATATGTTATAATAGATAAAATAAAAAAAATACAATCTAACAAATACTGTTTATAATTGATAAAAAATACAGTAAAAAACAAAGGCATAAGCAAGCCTAGTAAAATACTGTATATTCATATATTGAACTTTCCATTTAAAATAATTTGCATAAATTAAAATGTATACTCAAAATTAATATGCACCGTTCTTTACAGTAAAAATTTAGGTTACATTTTTTTTTTATTTAAATCGTAATATGGATTGTAATGGAACGTAAGTCACATTAAACTAATGAAAAAAAGCTCAAAATTAATATGCATCGTTCTTTAGAATGGAAATTTAGGTTACATTTTTGTTTATTTAAATCGTAATGTGAATTGTAATGGAACGTAAGTCACACTAAACTAATGAAAGTTTACGTAAAACTGTAGTTCTACAACTACATAAGCTACAGCTAAATTTAGACATATACGCTGACCAATGCACATCATTGCTCTTGGTATAAAGTTTTATACATAAATAAATACATACATACACATATATATATATATTTATATATGTGAGCCTATTTGCATTAATCATTATAGTAATTGAAATACAATGAAATCTACATAGTTTCTGTCAATATATTGTATCTCTTATAATGATTATATAGCTGCAACATGAAAAATGATACAATACTATTACCAACATAATTTCTGTATCTTTTCTATAATATAATAACATTTTTTAGATATACGAAACTATGGTGATTTCAAACATTTTTGTGGATTAGCAATATACACATATATATGTATGTATATATATTTATATGTATTATATGTAACATTATATTCTGACTCTGTCACATAATGTTATGTAATAACCAGGGCCTGGACAGAGTTAGCGCAAAATTCTCGCGTCACACGCGGAGCAATTACTGTGTATAAATAAGATCGTACATCCTCAACCGAGATTGTAAATCCAGTGTCATCTGACTTTAGCGAACATTCGATATCGTGCGTAGTAGCTCAGTCTCGTGAGACCACTCGAGCGGGTCGAACGTGTTTCTTCTCGTCTCGGGTGTTACGTCACCTCGATTATATTTTTGAAAAGCGTGGCTGGCCGTCTGGCCGCCTGACCGGCTTCAACTGTGCATTGCATCTCTATACTGATAGTCTCTTCATTCGTCTGGACGCGCGTCCGTGCGGCGCGGAAGCGTCGTAGTCGCAGGCGCCCAGTGTTTGAGGGGATGTCTAGCCATTTCTATTCTCATTGCATCATCTTTTTTATTCTACTTGCCCGATTCGAGGTGGCCAGTACATTGCATTCCGATCTTAAGACATTATTCGATTACTCATATTGACGTGATCTGGCCGTATCGATCTCCTTTTACATTGTCTGGAGGCGAGAGCCACTAATTAAAGAGGAAGAAGTGCGTAGTAGCTGCTCGACGCGCGACACGGAAATTCGCACGAACATCCCCTAATAAGTAGTGCCCTAGTAATAACTGTTTAGAAAGCAAATATCGATTTCACAGATAGTAAACTATACATATATCTTTTGCCGAGAAGCTTATCTTATTGCATTTAAGCATTACAACAGACAATATATAGTAGAACTATTTTGCTTAATTTTTACTTAATCTTACTCTCTATTGATTCATCTTTGAGAAGTATTTTTTTCTTAACGGATCGATAAAATTATGTTTTATTATATGTATTATATATATGTAACCCATTGCAACGTATTTTACTTGTTTCTTTATACGAATATTATGAATCAAAATATTTTGGTTACTGTTAACAACTTGTAATATATCACACTCAAAGATGAAACAGAGAAAGTAATGAGCTTTCGTTAGAGGACAAAGGATTCCGATAACTCGAGAGGAATATGCTTTTAATAGAAAATTTGGTTGACTAAATATTTCGACATTAGTATTTTAATTTGGAATATTTTGGTATTATATTTTACTGCAAATTTTAAATAACTGTTGAATATGTTAGTTATTTTTTGTGATGACTGTTATTTCTCTTTTTACTGTTATGAAATACTCAATTATCAAAATTTTAAGCTGCAGGGCACCCCGTCTTTTATACATATATATTATATATAATTATCGCCATAACTATGTATAAATAGTTTATCCATTTGTTTACATACATACATAGCTATGTATACATTATATAATATTTATTTATTTATGTTCCGTGTATATAAATACACTTTCTTAATTATTTTAATATGAACACTGCAGTTTATAGTACGAGGTACCATTCTCTCTTCAAAAAGATTTCATCAATATTTCATTCCTTTCAACTATCAAACTCAATTTTCAATCGAGTTTAAGCTCGAATTGGCGGGCAAGCCGTACAGAAATTTTTTTTGACTCTTACGAGAAAAGGTATAAAGCTTTATTGTTCCTTGCTTTATATTTATATTAACTTCATAAAATATTTAAAGACTTATCGACATTTTTTATAGCATATTTCAGTCTGGCTCTTTTTATGATGCACTAAACAATGCATCCAATATATATAGTATGTATTGTAAATACCAATTTGTTTTTCTAGTCTCTAAGATTACGAATTGTTTGTGTTATTTATAGACCAAGAGTGCCCTTTTATGTATGTATGAAGGACAATCCTCCACTAATTACTGCGCCGTTTGTTGCTGTATTTCTATCTTTTCCACTGTCATGTCTGGATTCATAGCAGTGGCCTCCTGTATCGCTTCTGCCAAAGCTCGATCGTGATCAATAGGATCACCATCCGATTGTATCGTTATTTTTTGTTCCACTCGCGTCTCAACTACACCATCTTTCTCCGTTTTATACTGTAAGACACAACCAATATTTACTAAAAAATTATAGACATAGCCGCAAACAATATCAAGATCTAATTAGGGTATGATACCAACCGTGATAGTCTCAACAGTACGGGTTTTACTAGATATGGTTTGCGTACTGACTATCTCTCCTGTGGCACTATAGTTACCATCTTCACTTTCAAGAGCTACTTTTCTTGTTTCGGTTGCCACTACAGGTACCGTAGTTGTCGTTGTTACATTACTATCCGGTTCTCCAGTGTAAACGTGCTTCTCAGTTGCGATCACAGCTGGATCTCCCTGTATCAAAATTTATTCAAAATTCTTTTACTATTAAGAACTCAATAATATATGAAAGATAAAAATGATAAAGCAAAATATAAAATTATTAGATATTAAAACTTAATAAAAAAAATTTAGAATAATCTAGAGGACAAATTAATCTCACAAATTGATATATATCCATTATTGAGATATATTCATTCACATTTACGCGAGAAAGAAAGAGAAAGAGATATTACATCTGTATTTTTAATCACTATGTAAGTTTCCGACGAAATGCGCCAAAGTTGTAGAACATTTTCCGTGTGCACTTCCGCACGTTGTACAAAACAATGTAAAGTACATTTTAAAAATATGTAATATGAGTAAAAATACATATCTTAATGCAAATGCACCGCATTGGGTTAGCTGGCAAGGCAAAATGCTAAAATTTTTCGTGTGTATGAATACCTGTTGCCCGTTGTTCTAAATATGCGTTATCTTCCGCTCCGTATTAATAGAAGAAAATTTTGCGGCTGTTATTCAATAGATTACCTGATAATATTGATTGTAGAAAGCTTGTTGGTCATCGTCAAGATCAATTGGTGTACCCGAATCTCCACTGCTTGAGCTCGATGTGCTTAGCCTTCGTGAGAACAGCTACGCCATGCAACGTGTTAACCAAGCCAGCAAAATTATTTACAAGAAATAAAAATAAAAAATAAAAATTCCAAATGAGTATGAATAAATGATACTAATTATTCTTGTTAAATTAATAATATTTTAATGTAAGCACAATTTATGCATATATAATATGAAGTGTTAAGATAAAATACGATTTTTTAAACTGAAAACCTTCACATACACAATATATTAAGTTATTTATATATATATATATACATATAAAATTTACATATATATTAATGTACGTAATTTATACTTATATGTGTATGAAGTGATCTCTTACATGTGCTACAATCGTATGCGAAATGATGATATGTCAACAGCACAGTTATATGAAACGATATATATTTAAATGATAGATCAAAATCCAAATATCCGTGTAGCAATTTACAAAAACGCTCACATGCTTCACCTATTAATTTCAAGCGTATCTTCCTGAAAAAGAGACAATTGGTATTACCTGTTCGCCGGAAAGCACATGACTCGTGGTTCGAACTTCTTGCGTTACTACACGTTGTTCCTGTCTCGTCGCACTAGTCGCGGTTGTATGCGCTACAGTTTTTTCCTCTACCTAATGTAAAAATAAATTATAGCAAATAATAATTAGGCAAAATTAAAGGAATAAGGAACATATGGAACATATGAACATAAGTTTATCAAACTTCAAATATTTATAAACACTATTTTTATCATATACAGCACAGGCTTCGAATAATTTTTAACTCTACAAAAGAAACGTTAATAATACTCATTACAAACCTGACTTGTCTTCTGATTCTTTTCAAGATCTTCATGCATCGTGGCGGTACGTGTAGTGACAGCTGTTGCTGTCATGTATGGAGTTCTACCATCATCCGGTGCCTCTGCCTAAATACAACTACCATGTGAGAGATCTAAGATCTCAATACGTATATAACTAATGTAAATAATAATTAGAAAATGTAATAAGTGTAAATTAATGAATAAGAAAATGATTTCTACGCACTGTATCACATTTTATGACACAAGAAAAATCAACTGACAAAGAAGAAAGAGTTTGTCATTTATATAAAATTATGTAAAAATGACGGATAACGGTGAGATTTTAATTTCTTTTGTTAAACATTCATTCATAAAATTTTAAGGATTTGAGATGTGCATCCTAAACGGATTTTCATTCAATTTTTTTCATGCAATATATTAAAATTAATTAAAAAAGTATTTTATATTGGATAACAATAAAAAAATTGTAATTTTATGTGTAATTTATAAAGCATGCAGGGTCTTATATATGTTTGTTCAATCTGATGTTCAATTTTCAACGTATTAAGAATGAATCGTTATGTATCTAAGTTAATCTTTTATTCTTTCCAAGTGTATCACCTTATTGACATGAGTAGAGACCGTAACTTGGCCTGTACCACCGGGTGTAAGATCCTCAATCTTTTCTTGAATATTTTGTGTCACACCTTCCTGATCCTTGACTACCGATTGCTTGGTTGTTGTTTTCACGATTGTCGGTATCACAGTTGGAATCGCGAGTTTCTTTAATTTCGTAGGAGTAGATTTTGGTGGTTCTTGTAAGTCCTTTAGAATAGTCGTGCTGTCTATCGGTTGACCATCATTCCCATATATTACACCATCTTTCACGTACGATCCGTCCTCGCCGAAAAGTTCTTGATTGTACGGTTTTCCGAATTTATCGTATATCTTGCCGTCTTTAATGAAACCACCATCTGTTCCGAACGGTGCTTGTGCGACTGGTTTTCCATCCTTGTCACATACCAGTCCTCTACGTACCATCGTGATTGTGATAGTCGTAAAGTATTTATCAAGCGGTTTTCCAGTAGACGCACAAATTATTCCATTCTTGACAACATTTCCCTCAGCATCAAAGTTTGCCTGTTTCACCGGTTTTCCAGTTTTATCTACTACAACACCCTGTATAACTTTCAAACCTTCCGGTCCAAATGCCTCCTGTGTTAGAGGTTGACCATTCGCATCATAAACCTTGCCATTTTTTATGAAACTGCTTTCCGGTGGTAAGGTTTCGTGAGAGAGAGGTTTTCCATCGTGTCCATAAATCAGACCATCTTTAATAAAGTTACCATCTTGGTTATAAATATTTTGATTGAGATATCTTCCCGCGTCGTCATAAATCCTGCCGTTTTTAACCACGCTGCCCTCATTGTCAAAATTGCCATACCTTAAAGGTTTTCCATCATCACCGCAAACTAAACCGTAGCGAACGGAAGTAACAGTGATTATGGTCTGTCTTTTGTTCAATGGTTTTCCGTTTGGTCCATACAATAAACCGTTTTGTATGTAACTGCCATCATTGCTGAACGTGCCGTGATTGAGCAGTTTTCTATCCTTTCCATAAATAATCCCGTTTTCGATGAAGTTGCCTTCGATACCGAACGCGGCGTGATTTAAGGGTTTTTCATCCTTTCCATACAACTTACCCTCTTCGATATAGCTACCACCAGGCAATTCAGATCCCGCATTCAGTAATTGGCCTCCCCAGCCGTATATAAGACCATCTCGAACGTAACATCCATTTGGCTTAAAAGCACCTTGTTTCAATAATTGTCCATTCTTGTCATAAACTACTCCATCTTGTATGTAACATCCATCGGGTACTAATGAGGATAGATTTTTCGGATTTCCTTGATTATCTACGACTTTTCCATTGTCGACCGCCATATTATCTGGGCCTTTATCGTCTTGAGTTAAGGGCTTGCCATCTCTTCCTATGATAATGCCATTCCGAATTGTATTACCGTCGGGACCAAATACACCTTGCAACACGATTCTGCCGTCTTTCCCATAGATCAATCCACCTGCGACGTACGAACCATCGGATCCAAATGAATCTCTACTCAAGGGCTTTCCCGTATGGTCGAATATTACACCATTGACGATAAAGCTATCCTCCGGTAAACTTGCATTCAAGTTCAGCAGTTTACTGTCACTACCGTAAACAAGACCATCTTTGATATAACTACCATCCGGTTTAAAGAATGAGAACTTTAGTAATTTGCCCTCTCTGTTATATATCTTGCCGTCTTTAATAGCTGCACCTTCAGGTACCAGCGAATCTTGATTAAGGGGTTTTCCATTTTTCGCGTGAATGATACCTTTCTTTATGTAGCTTCCATTCGAACCGAATGATTCGTGTTTTACCGATTTACCATCTTTTGCTAGAATCGTGCCATCTTTCACTACAAATCCATCAGGGCCAAGAGTAACATTTGACAATACTGTACCGTCCGCGTTGCGCAATGTACCTTCTTTGATTACAAGATCGTCGGGTTTAAAGAGGCCTTGAGACAATGGCTTATTGATTCTATTGTGCACTAAACCATCTTTGATGAAATGACCGTCGGCTATTAATGGAATTTGATTCATGAGTCTGCCGTCCTTTCCATGTATCACACCGTCTTTCACAAAACTACCGTCAGATTTGTAAAATGCGTGCTTAATAGGTTTGCCATCCTTACCGACAACTTTGCCATCCTTTAAGTGAGCACCAGTTGGTAGCAAGGATCCTTGGGTCAAAAATTTTCCATCTTTCGAGTAAATTACGCCATCTTTCACGACAGAGCCATCGGAACTGAAAGGGTCGTGTTTAATCAGTTTACCGTCTTTCGAGTGAATCTTGCCCTCTGCGACGTAATGTTCTTCTGGACCTAACTTGCCCGTATTAAGCAGTTTTCCATCTCGTCCATGTATTAAGCCGTCGCAAACGAACGTATCGTCAGGTATAATCGCGACTTGATTCAAAGGCTTGCCTTCTTCGTTGCATACTATACCGGCAACTATGTATTTTCCATCCGTGTCATAAGTTCCCTGAGTCATAGGTTTAGATTCCAACGTAAATATGAGACCCTCTTTCACGTATGTTCCATCTGCACCTAATTGACAGTGTTGAACCGGTTTGCCGTTCTTCAGTAATACTTTGCCCTCTTTAACCACCGCATGATCCGGCCCGAGGAAAGACTGTTTCACCACTTCACCGTTTGAAGAGTAAATAATTCCATTCTTTATTGAATTTCTATCTGTACCTAATATTTCTTGATGAAAAGGTTTGTTATCTTTCCCGGTAATTATGCCACTGCTGATATGAACTCCATGCGATCCGAAATCTGCCTTCTTCAGCGGTTTACCGTCTTTTCCGCAAACTTTGCCATCTATTATTTTGCTACTATCTGGTCCGAGATGACTTTGATCTAGTGGTTTACCTTCTTTGGTATAAATAATACCTCCGATGATTCTCGAGCCATCGGGAAGAGGCAGAATATGATAATCTGGTTTGGATTCCACTGGTACTGGTGGGATTATTACAGGTTGACCGATAGTATCTCCATGTTGACGTTCACTAGTGATGAAAGCCGTTGTTAGGTCCTCAATATCTCCTCTCATAGCATTCTTTTGCTGCTCTTTAAGACCAGCAGATTCCACATAATTGAGCCCTGGTGTTTTTAAACCTGGTGCTTGTTTGTCCGCTTCTTTCGTTTTTCTTTTCTCCACAGATTCTGCTACTTTCTTTTCTTCTCCCGGCGCATAGTTAAATGCTAATCCTGTAGCTTTCCGACTAGCTGAAGTAGGCGATGGTTGGTCCTGTATACCTGGCGACGCGGGTCGATCTTCGTACGTAAAACCAAGTGGAGTAAATGGCTTTTTTGTAGGTGAAATTTCTGTTTCTTCGTAATCGTAAGGTTTCGTATAACCAGGAAGCTGAGATTTTGTGGGATCTTGGATTTTATCTACTCTCTTATCAACTTCCTTTCCTTGTTTTTCTGAAGTAGAAAGATTTGATTCAGCATCACTTTTGTCCATGGATTCATCAAGTTCTTTGTTCTTTTTCTGTTTCTTATCCTTGTCCTTCTTGGTAAACAGGAAACCGCCAACAGGACTCTTGGATAATACACAAAATACATGCAATACAAAATACATGCTATACATAATATAATATGTGTATATATATATATATATACACGTTTATGTAATAAACTTTTGTCACATTTAAATGAAGCTAGTAATATCTATATATTAATGCAACTCTATTATTTCTGCAAAAATACAAACTAATGTTCGTGCAAACTTGAACTATGCGGATGTATGTATTCAATTAAAAAATAATTACACATTCAGTAGAACATTCTTTCACGTAATTATTGAAATCTGACGGAATACTTACTGAATTACAATATTTAAAAATAATAGTAATAATACATATATAAATATATGTAGGTATATACAAATTCTAATCATAAAAGTGTAAGTGTTATCACTTGTAAAAAAAATACTTAAATTATTTTTTCTAAACTATATACATCTATTTTTCATAAAAAGCAGCAACGCGCGGGCATACGACACAATATAAAGCTTACCTTAATTTTTTCCTTCTTTTCTTTATCCACTTTTTCAGGGGTTTCTTTATCCTTCTTTTTTGACTCTTTTTTAGATGGCAATTTATCATCAATATTGTCAAGATGAGCATTGTCATTAATCAGATCAGTATTATTCAGATCATTGTGATTTTCCTTTTCGTTTTCATTCTGTTTATCCTTCTTCTTCTTTGATAGACCACCGGGCGGTAGGACAGCAATTCCTCCGACCGGTTTCTACAAGTAAATTTACCCAATCACACGTCGCTTCATGCAACAAGCATAAAGCTGCTACACATTGCTAAAATAATACTAAAAAATAATACTAAAAATTACGATACTATGTTTCAGAATAATTACTAACGATACTATGTTTCAAGATACAATGCATGCTTTATGGATTACGGTCTGCGCTCTCAAAATATGTATGTTATAGTTATCATAATTTGTGTTAAAAATTTATTTCGTTACATTACACTAAATGTTTAATCTAATAATTTTTAATGCTATACATTCAAATAGTCTTATTAAATAACAGTCAGTCGCTGAAGTAAACTACTTTTACGTTTATCCCTAAGTTTATACCTAAAATTTATTGAAATTCTCGACTTACAATAATCAACAGCAAAATGATCCTCTAAGGATCTTATCTGCATGCTTATATTGCTAAATGCTTAAATGAATAACTAACATCCCACATTGAGGCGATGGCCGTATATATAGATAAGTTTTGCAAGAAATATAATATAAATAAAAAAAAACGTAGCAACATGCACTGGAAGAAACAAAACACCAAATGGTCACATACAAAAGACAACATTGATAAATATATAGAATTAATTAAACAATTGTGTTCCAGGTAAAATTCTATACCTTTCTCCCACGATCTGCATCATATTCTCCTTCCAGGCTACTGGTACTGCTAGCTGATGTTGTTCCGGCACTTGTTTTTCGTGTGAGCTATCGGTGTTAGTTATGTGTCAGTTAATAATAGCGATATCAATGCTCCAAAGGAAAAAAAATTTTAACTTATCAACTTCCTGGCGTATCTTTAAGTAATTTTACTAACGTATCAAGTCTAATTTTATTCTTTTATGTCAAAGAATATGTGATTCACAACTCTATAATATGTGTTATATAAATATAAATTGCCATGCTTTTATTGCAACATTATATATTGGATCCGAATCAGTGTATAGTGTGCGTTAAAATTTATTGCAATATGCGTAGGTGAGTCAATAAATATACTGTATGTATAAAACACCACAAATATATCAATACAAAATTTATGTATGTATAAACATGTAAAAAAAATATATTTAATCTACTGACTCACCCACGCATCGATGAAGAACGTGAGCCAATTGGTGTTCCGCGACTTCTCTGATAAAAATTTTTGCAAGAATATTATATGCATATATATTGCATTTTTTTTATTTTATCATGAATGATTGTTATATCATATAAATCATAAATTATTCCTCATAAATTATTTTTTTTTGTGATTAAAAGATTAGTTTGAAAGCGTAGACCGCAGACGGGAATTAAAAAAATTACGACATATACATCGTTCATAAATTTTGCTGTCACTCAAAAATCGGATTCACGTTCGCATGACGAGAATTCATGCATACTCTACACTCTAGCAGGTTATTTTAAATACAAAAGAAATGCTCTCTAACGCATAAATGCAATACCTTCTCTTTTTGTTTCTTGATTGGACTAGGCCGTCTGTCTATATGTTCTATATCATCAGGAAGCATTTCAGGCTCATAGCTCATAGTATGCCGTTTGCTTGGTTCGGAGCCATACGTTTCAACTGGTTTAGGCCCACCTAATGCTGTATAAGGCAGTCACACTACTTCAACATCTTAGTATAACAGATTTAAAGATATGATTACAAAAAGGCACTTGTGGTTCATATAATGGTTATTCTGAAAATATTTTGCACAGAGTAAAACAATGCTCATAATAAATCGATATATTCATTTAGAAAAAAAACCATTCCAATAATAAAAAGTCATGCTTGTGCAAGCTTGATCCTAATGAAAATTTTTTAAGTCAGACATACTCCTGAATAAATGTATGATGTTCTATGGTAATAATTGTAGCAATTTAAATATCTACTAAGCCATCGTTATATTATTATTATGTCGTACATTCATATTTTAAAATATCATCCACAAGTGACAAAAATTTTATTTACCATCCATGCTTCTGGACGTGAGTCGTCGACCACTCAAAGATCTCTCAAATTGCGGAGGTTGTCTGTCGATAGGAGTCTTTTTCGTTTCATAGTGAGTTCTTCCAGAATATCGGAAACGAGACCCTAAATGTGGAATTAATCCCACTTTCTTTACAGGCTCCGGACTCATAAGTCTATAAAAAAAGAATTGCTCATTTGATTGAGCTGTATCGTAAAGTACAAAAAAGCTAATTGTCTAATTATTATTTACCTGAAGAAAGTATGATGCTCCACACACACTTTCCATAACTTTTTCGCTGTTCTGTGATTAGCCAATTTAAAACCGATTGTAGATTCAAACTGTTCGAAGTCGCCCGGTCTGATTTTAATGTAGAAATTATGCCTTTTGTAAGATATTTTTAATATCTTTGGCCAGGCAAACCTATTAATCCTTAAACGATCCCTATAAACAAGAAGGCCCGAAGCGCATACACCTAACATTATATCAACACCTTCTGAATCTTTCGCGGGATGAAGATCTACGCCGTACATAGCTAATTTCTTTGCATTTTCGAGATAATGTAATTCTGCTTCAGCGGGTGTTTGACCTCTAAAAAAAATTACAAAAAAAATCGATTTTGTTACTAGATCAAACAATGAATACACATTTTTCTTTTCTTCATCATAATAGTCGAAAGAATAAAATCGTTTGCATGCATAAGTAAAACTGACTTGTGTGTTTTATGCAGATCCATCACTTTCTCGATTAATTCGGGCGTTTGGTCAGGAGCAAATTTAAAATCTTTCAAGTACGTCCTCCCATGTATCTCAGAATCGTAATCTCCGACTTCCGATTGGACCAGATAGGAGCCCAGAAGAGCGTGTGTCACATAGGAACAAAGCAAACGCCCTGTAATGATATCGTTTCTGATCTGTAGGCATAATTGATAACGCGTGATATCTTCGTGCAATTGAGCTGGATCCGGTGGATAGAATTTTACTTCGAAATTAAACTTCCACGGTTCACCTAAAAACATACGTTAATGTTAGAAGAAACTTGTCGACATATACTATTATATTTGTCATAATACAATAGCAATTTCGTAATGGTTTCCACGTACTTTTAACAAATTTCGTGATCCTCTTGTGAAGATCCAACCAATTACGCGGATCGTGCCTGTCTTCGTAGATAAGGCCAAAATAATCTTTCTCCAGCAGATTCATGCTTTGACAAATCATATCGAGAAGTTCTTGGCCTCTCGCCTTCCTCTGCAATTCGATATTTAATTAATCTCTCAACGTCAAGTAAATAAAATATAATTTAACTTGCGTGTAGACGCATAGACTAAATCCTTCTACGACTTACATCGATGTAGAAATCCTTTACAGTACCGTCAAGGAGGGTAATTTTGGCAAGAGCCATCTTTCCCCTGCTAACTGGGCTTTTTGTGGGTGAGTTCGTCCCAGTCCCATTCTCCGCCGTTGCTTCCGTTGGAGCATTAGTGGTTTTCTGTTCTTCCGGCATGTTTTCGTTCTATTCGTATGCCTATAATAAAACATCAAGTATATCAGTTTATCTAATATTTAAATATTTAAACTAAAGAATTTTTATGTATATCTCGTAATTTTAATTTGTCGATGAGAGAACCATCTTGACTCACGAAAGCAACAGACTTCGTTCGGCTCTCTTTTCACATTGCGAAGAAGAATCGTTGCCCCGAAAAATTCCAAGATATCGAAGTTTAAAAAATTATCGAAAGAGAATGCCGTCTGCACGACTTATCTCGAGATTATTCTGATTGCGATCTCGATTGCGATGTTGTCGGTAGAGTGGAGAAGGTCGCGTGTCGCAATGTGGTATATCTCATTATAGATCCCGTCTAGACGACCTGAGGATATCACGCGGTGAAATAATCAATATTTCCCGAGGGTTCGCAAGTCCAAGTGTCTCGCGGTGCACCCGCCAGTCGCGATTTCGCTTTATATTAATGAAGAACAAAGATACACAGTCGTTGCTCCAAGGTTCGTCGAACCTCGAGTGTGTAGGGTGGGCATCCTTGAACTTCGCAAGAACGAATAGAGTGACAAGGGTACGTACATATCGATTGCATACAGGCGTATCATTCGTCTCTAGATAAAAGTAACATATAATTCTATACATAACTCACGTTTGCTTTAAATATTACATAAAAGATAAAAATAAAAATAACAAGAGTAAAGTTATTCACTCAACTTTTAAAGACTTTACGGCTAGAACATTACATAACGATAAAAATCTTGTCCATATAATATGAACATTTGTCTCATTCTCTTCTGATAAGTTAATATTTATAAAAATTCTTAAATAATAGCTACATTATCAATCGCATCGAAAAGGTAATACATTATACAAAGTAGCTGATTATACTATTGGAGATTTTACAGATGAATTAACGCGCGCGTTGTGTAAGTGTTGCGGGTCCATTCACCCCTCTTCAGATTTACAAATTGTACGTACGTAATTAAAGCTTTCTGACTTGTGCGAAATGATACTCTCGATGCAACTGTCGATGAGATTTCTCGAAAATGTACTAACACAGACACTTAAAATCTATCGAGCTTCTTCGATTTTAATTCGAAAAATTGCTATTCAAATCAATTTGTTAGATGTATTCTTCAACTGTGAAAAAGAGGAAAGAGACATGTTGCAATATTATATATTTTATAGTATGTACGAAATACGCAACGTAATTGCTAGTGCAATTATGAAAAAGGTTTAAAACAAATATTCTGTGCAAAAGAAGGAGCTTTAAAGCAGCGCTGAGAGCAGCGACCCTGACCGACACGCTTCGTAGATTGCAATATTTGCATCATGTTGCCTGCAACTCGAGTCGAGAGTAATCGCGGCCTCATTCAACAGCATTGGACAAATAGTAATTCAGACACAATTGTACGGAATCAATGCCGTAGAAAACGATCGTCGTTAACATTCTGAAACTCCCGGAGGGTTCTTTAAGAGCTTCGTAAACTGAGGCTAATAAGAATAAAACGCGTTGAAGGCGAAATTTAAATGAAAAAAATCCGAAACGCACGCACGCACACACCCGTGGATGACTATCGATTTCAATTTGAAAAAAGCGGAACAGTTAAAAAATGTTTATCTTTTGCAAATAAAAAATATTTCTGTGATTCTTTTAGCACGAAATTATCAACGATCACGACAAGCCTATTGCTGATTAGATAACGCGTAACAGCTCTACACTATTTTTACTATGGTCTAGATTCGGCGATCGAGTAAAAGCGATTAACAAGCGCGAGTCACGAGTCACAACGATAAAAAACACTCAAATATAAAAATAGCACGATAGAAAAAAAAGAAAGAAAGATAATAATACCTTCATTAGCAATTTTAAGCAAGTGTATAACTCGCTCCGGTAGATATACGCGCCGATAAATCTGCTGCAGTATGGATATCGAGTATTTGTATTTGTAGGGCGTTTTTATAAAAACCGCAATTAATTCAGCGCGCGAGATTTATCATGATTATCGTTCGGTTTTCATTGCACAGTTTCGCGATTCTTGCACGTTAGTCTCCCATCGATAAAGTTAATCTTTCTTCCTTTTCTTTCCAGGAGGAAAGAAGAGGAAGAAAGACGAACTGGTGCAAAAGTTCAGCCAAAAAGAACAGACCTAATGTTTCAGTGGAATACTAGAATTTTATTGGAGTTTACGTAATCGCGGGAGAAGTAACGATAGTTTCGACTGCATGTTATATGTACTATTTGCAGTTTAAGAGACGATTAAGCAGGATCAGGAATATTTGAAACATATATATTTTAATTCGCGTGAATTGGGACGGGGTTCTTTCGTTCAGGTGATCGGTGTGCGAATTCGACGGGAGGAAAGAAGTGCCGTCATCGCTGGAAGCGGACAATCATTATACACATGTTCTTTACTGGATTGATGAGGTAATACTGGCGATTACTTTTGTCGCTATGATGACGCGACGGTAGTAGCGACGATATACACACGACACGGATCGCACGTACATTATTCCGCTCGACGGAAACCGATATTTCGTGGACACGCGAATTTATCTCATGTCTCTTTTAATAATCTATTAATGAATTTATCTTGAAACACTTACAATATAATAGGCGCTTATCGCACTATTTTTACGTTCTTTTATAATATCTTCTATAATATCAATAGATTGCATAAGAGGGAATCTCTATTGGTACGTAACGTATACATATACAATTTACATACATAAAATAAATTGTAACACAAGACTCACTTCAGCAATACTTTTTTGGTAATTTGAAATTTCTGAAATTGAATTATTCCTTGCTAAAAATGTAAAACTTTGAAGGTCGTATTTTCTTAATTTTCAATATAAAACAACTTGATAATTCTTAAAGTAAAAATTTATTATTTGTAAATAATTTTATACTTTTTTTTTGTAAAAATTATAGCTCAGATCTTTAATCCTCTTATATATCTTATTTCAAAATGTCGGGAAATTTTATTTTATGGAAATAAAAGAATATAAAATTTTGTTCTACATCGTCAATTAAGAGAATTTCGCCGCTCGTGTCTGACGAGGCATGAATTCTTTCATTAAGACGGTGTCGCCAAGAGACACGCACGGAAGCTGACGAAGAGTGCGGACCAAGAGAAACGCATTGTGCGTGTGCGCGTAGGCGTGTGCCAGGGATCACGCGAACGACCCCTCTCATTCACAATCAGCCCTTTGACACACACGTCTGAACCTGAAACCCACGCGATGCGCACTCGAGTAGGATTCGAAAAAAGCTGACCGAAAAATTCAACTAATACTTAATTTTACAAAATTCAATTCTGATTTCTGCATTTTTTGCGTAAAATATTACATATTTTTACTTATGTATCAGGAATAAATAAGAATCTTATTAAAAGCCGTTTATAGATATACTTTAGTCTTAAATTGGTAACTTGAAATTAACGTTGTATAAAACACAAAATTATATGTATACATCATATACGTATGAAGATAACCTTGAATAAATTCATACATGTATATTATCTATGGAATAAAAGTAGCGACACATGAAAGTAAGGCTACATAATCATCCAGTATACGAGTCTCAAAGTAAGATCATTTTTTTTTACAAGCTTTTTTGAATTTTATCTCGCTGTGCGAAGGCTCATAAAAAAGAAGCCTGAAGATGAAAAAAAGATTTAAAGATCCGGTCTCATGATGGCAGTCCAAAAAGGGCCGGAGGGTCTTTCATAGGTCTCTTTAAAATTTAAAAGGCGAAATGAGAGTCCGACCGGCTTACTGCTATCTCGGAAGTAACTCAACCTTACCCTAGCTACTCCAGTTTCATTTACCCCTCCTCACAGATTTCTTTTAAAATTATCATCTGACAACATCGACTCGTTTATCTTGAATCGACAAAACTAAGTTTCTCAATCGCTTCAACTTTCTACAATTATTTCTTTCAATTAATTGACATTTTAACGCCAGATATGAATGCGATTATATTACCGCGAGAAGCAAACAGGAAATGATCGCCATCGCAACACAGGGGCGACGCGGAAGGGTTCGATGGGAGGGTGAAATTACTGGAGGGTGGCCAACAATAACGACTTCTGCGAAACGTGCCTTACAGCCGACTACGCGACCCTGCCAACTGATAGCAATGGGAAGATAAGAGTATATAACTGAAACGTAGCTAAAGGAACGTGCTTTTAGCGTTTTTTTTTTTTAAGAGACAAAGAGAAAGAAAAATATAAAGACATATCGCAATTGATATCGTCAGACAGATAGATGGTAGAATTAAGATGATAGATTTAAAAGAAGGTCGAGAAATAAGATATAAGAAAGCGAGAATAATAGAGTGTTGATCAATCGCAAAGAAAAAACGAAAAAGACAGAAAAACGTATGAGTAAAAATAACATCCAAACGACCTGCAAATAACGATAGTTTCCTGCAAACGCACGACAGAGATAGTATCTTTTGATCGTTATTTGCAGGTCGTTTGGATGTTACATTTATAAATGCAGATATATATCCTTTTTTTCAGTCACGGATTTGAAAAAGCGATCCTTATCGCGCCTCAGGCTCGCAAGAAGAATTCCATGCTTTTTCATCCGACCAACCCTTTTCATTCGCACAAAACAAACTGGTCTCTCTGCAATATGATTTTCAAGTCCATAGCGAACTCCACAAGGGAGAAATGACGAGGATGGTGAAAACACATAAATGTTTCTTTGAAGCACGAGATTAAAACATGAAAGGGATTTTATACTGATGATTCCTACCGACGCGCATTTCAATTTTCCTCTGCCATTTTTTCAACCTTTTAGCACAGGACTAGATAATCGTGCTAAATAATTACATACATATTTTTAGATAAAACATATATATATAATATATATATATATACGTGTATATCTGTTCTTAAAATACTTTTATAATTCATAACAATATTTTTCAACCATGTATTATGTCTTCAATCATATATCATATGTTATATCAAGTTATCGATAAATGTAATCCACCTAACGTTTGCATTTCACAAATATATCCCAATAAAATAACGATATCGAATTATTCGTAAAATATAATAAATATAACTGCGACATTAACCTAGTTTTTCAAAGTATAACTTATAGCGTAAGGAAAAGTATTCGTGTTGAACGAGTAATATATCTCGCATCGTATATCTCTATATTAAACACAGAAGACCTTTCTTTTTAGAAATTCGCGTGCACGTCATTATATGATGTGCAGAACATATTTGATCGATAAGCTAGCTTGACTATTTTAACCAAAGCGTACACTAAAATTAGAAAAGATTTAAAGGATACATAAATACTTATAACAGCGATATCACTAGGGAAACTGGGAAACTAAAAAAATATTCACAATACTAAAAAATCATTAGACTTTATATAAACTTCTAAAAAAATACATTTGTAAAATATTTAAATATATATTTACAAATATATGTATACAAATTGTTTGGATAACATCGTAAATTATGGAATAAAGGAGTAAAGATTTTTTTTACTCTTTAGTACTTTACTTTGCGTACACTGATAGCTGCGCTGTCATTCGTCCTGTTAGTTTTCACCTTTGCTTATAGATATATGTTCTCATCTGTGAAATATTTAAGTGTACTCATTAGATAAGACACACACACGCACACGCACACGCACACGCACACGCGCACGCGCACGCGCACGCGCACGCACACACACACACACACACACACACACAACACACACACACACACACACACACACACACACAAGAAAAACTGTTCAAGTTTTTAAAGTTTCTTTCTAATTTTTTTTTTTAAATATAACAGCTGATAGAACAACGTTAAAAACGGTTAACACATGGCCTCGTGTTTTAGCCTTGGATACCACTGCTGATAAATCAAGTGTGTTTTTCTTAGACGCTGCGGCGAAACGTTACTGTGTATATTTTTGTGCGAGTTTTAAAAGATGGGCAGGTTAAAAAACCAACCGAAGAGACCAATGAAAAAATACGTACGATACAGTACACTTTAATCACGTCACACGCAAGCACGTATGACTCATATCGTCGAAGAGATACGTACGTGCATGCGTAATTTATAATAATTACGAGGGCGTACCCATATTGTATCGACGTTCAACGAGAGCCGAGAGTATTATTGCGGAGAATATGCTTCATCCTGCAACGTAATGGATCGCTGCATAATTTTACGAATATTATAACATAACAAAATTATTTATATCGTACATTTTTAATTCTTATATTTATCAAGCGAAACTCCAAATTCTTTATATAGATAAAATAGTTTGTCAGATGTGTGTGTTACAAGTTTACATGCTTCAATATTACATTAATTTCTAAAAAATATAAAAAATCTCAAAGATTTTGTTTATTTTACTTTTTGTGTTTAATTCATGATTAATTCGTTGTCAATATACCTGCTTTACTATCGCCTTCTCGCGTTCAAGAAAATAAGACAGTCTCTCTTGTATCTATTATCTCAAGTCCGCACCTAAAATTCTACAAGATTCCAGGTGGAAAAAATTAACGCGAGCACAAACCTTAAAAGCGCGTTATCGCGTTGCATCGCGTTTTTTTTTATCACGTCCGACCTGCTTTGTTTCAGAATTCATTTATCTGATTTGTCCCGTTGTGCAAATCTAAGAAAACCGCCAAGCGGTAAAAGAAACGTCTCGCGTCCCTGATTTTACATTTCTTCAGTGGAAATGAAAGTGTGAGATCGCCACGGACTATGAAAACGCGAGTCATGTGTCAAGAGTCAATGGTAAAAGACAAAAAATGAAGGAACCACTGAACGCCGGAACAACCGCGATGCGGCCCGAGAGTACGGTGGGATTTTGCAACCCAAGTAAAGTGCGTAAGGTACAGATTAAACATGCCACGAAAGCATAACAGAAAAGTAAATCAGAATAGATATAGGTTTATATCCGAATAATTTTTTCAGAAACCTTCATGAGAAACACAGAAACCAATTCTAAAATTTACAATTGTACTTATCTTATACTGTCAGTATTGTGTATATAATACAATATGAATATTGCATAAATATTAAAGAATTTGCAACGTTGTTATAAATTTACTATTTCACTATTGCGTTTTTTCCAGACCAGAAATTCATAGTTAGTCTGAGAAAGATTGTTTCTTAAATGAGACAATAATTGCAGAAATGATTTCGGAGTAAAATAAAACTGAGTAAAAAACTGAAAAGAGAGATATAATTGATTATTATACAATATAATAAAAGATACATGTCATGGCAGAAAAGAATGAATACATTGATAGAGATTGAAAACGTAGCTCCGCGTGCAAGGATTAACATCAGTGCAAATTCATTGTATAGCCGGTAGTCACTGTCAGGTAGAGCCACGTAGTGAACGTGACCACGCCTTATTGGCGTTCACCTTTCAAGTATCCGAGTCTGGTTGGATGTCTCATCGTCACCATTTCCGCCGGAGATGCTTGTCACACAGTTACATGATTAATCAAACTTGAATGGCATACTGAACGAATGAAGTATTTAATAGATTATAAATTATGTCACTTTGAAAGAAGATATAACTAACGTTATATCTTCTTACAAAGTGACATAATTTTAGTAAGAAATTAAGAACAGAATGAAGAGAATTAATCTTCGCCCAACGCAAAACAGCTTAACGCTTAATTAATTATTAATGTATTAAGATCTGATTCCAACGTCCCGAACTTGAAAAATTTTCGCAATTAAAATTGCTGCGTACACGGTAAAAATGATTTCTCATTTAATTTAAAAGAAAAAAGTAAAATAATTACGTTTTTAATACCAGGAAATTATAGTAAACCATGTCGAGTTCCCGTTCTAACAGATCTAGATTTCTCGTCAAAATAATGCAAGAGTTCACTGAACTGTATGCTATGCTAATCGCAGTGATTAATTGAATAACATGAAACGTATCATGTACTTGATAACTTTATTCCCAAGTAACTCTATTTTAAAAGATTAAAAAGATTTGAGACATCCCCATGTTCGTCATATTTCATCTCGAATAAAAGTAATTTAGAAACGAAATGAAGGAACGGTTTGCGATTTCGCAATATCTTCATAATGCATACGATTGCACGACGATAAAGCATGTCAAATTGCCACAGCAATTTGGCTGAAAATGTAGTCGCGAAAGATCGGTAATTCGATTAATATGCACCGGCGATGGTAGTTATGCTATTGCATTAAGCGTGCCTAGCACGATATAGCAATGACAATGTTAAATGTATAATTGCCAAAGCGAGCCCGTCTACGATGCATCGCCAAACTATGGCGAACAGTTATTTCGAAAGTCTAAAAACAGGGTGCTAGCTGCGCGTGCACATAGGTCTTATCATCAGCGTGTATTACCATATTCTACGACAATCGAATAATTATAGTATCCTCATTACGCATTACCGAGCACCCACGCTCACCACGGAGAACCGTTGGATCACGGTATAGCTGGGTATAGCGTAAACGATATATCACTGGAATGTTCATGTGACAATTGTATTCAATGTCATTCCATACGTACGGTATCCGAGCGAATACTAATAGTCGTGCGCCCGATTCCACCTCTCCCTCTCAGCTGCGCGATATCAGATTCCTTTCAATTCAAATGACATCACCGTGTTCGCACACGTTTGCATCTGGAGAGCCGCCGTCGCCGTCGCCGTCGCCGACAACGACGATTCCAGTCAGCACTGCAGAAACAACTATTCGCTACGATATCGTGTTTATGGCGCAAGCATTCATCTTGATCGCTAAGAGTACAAGGCGTATGAATAGCTCGCCTACGCGAGATGCACCGATAACGATCGAAAAGCATGGCAAATGAATTTTCCTATGTTCTTTTTATCGATTCCGTCGCGATCGATTCCACCGAGAAATCCGAGACGACTCATCGTTAATAATTTTTATGTTTTTCATGTTAAACAAAAACATGCTGTCGCTTTTTCCAACATGATAAGGGATGCATTAATCAAATAGTGATTAACGCGATTTTAGTGTTGAACTCTAAAAATGTGTACGCCAAGGCAAGCGTAATTGTGTGATTTCTTCGAGGAACGGATCAGAAAGTTTAAGTTTTCCCACTTAAAAGTGTCTTTTGAGTCGTAATAAAATACGACAGTGATAAAACGTTTCCATATCTAGAACAAAATGTTAATGCTGTGATAACGAAAACGCTTGAACGTATTCGTCGAAATTGTGTGAAAAGATGGGTTTGAAAAAAGTTTAGAAAACTCGACGTTACCGTTTGCTTCCGGCTGCTCCCTCGACGGCTGCACGCGTCCACGCGAACACTTGCATGCGTGAATGCGTGCAGCGTGCCCCGCGTGCACACGCGTGTACGTTCACGAACTTGTGACACGAGTACCGGTAGCCGGCAGTCTCACGGACGATGTAACGGCAATATCGTGTCGTGACGTCCTGGCGAAAACTGTGTCGAGAATTACGACTTGAGATGTCTCCTCACAATTCACATCCCTTACCAGAGTTCAGAGTTCAGAGGTTTTCTGTGGATCAACTAGTGTACGCTAGTTTTTTTTCTCACTTTTGAAACTTAAAGTGAAAAAGGTATATATGTCAATGATATTTGTCAAAAGTGAGAAAGAGAGTACTAGTGCAGGAACAGAAAAAAGACCACATGTTTCTGCAAAACAAATGACAAATTGCTAGAAAAGATGAATGAAATTAAAATTCAGTGTCTTTATAGATACAGAGTATCTGCTCAAACTTTGGAGAAAATTCTCTGAAAATTTGTCAGTCGAAGTTATAGAGCATGTATTTTATTGTACTTAAATAGAAATATAAATTTTTCTTAAATTCTTCTTTCCCGATTGTGAGAATAAGAATAAAAATAAAAACAAAAATTTCTCGCCAAATGAAATGGAAGTCTTTGAAGAAATAATTCCTCAAATTATGATAAAATTCTTGGAGAACTCCAGATTTTCTGAAATAACGACTGTTCCGAGAGATTCAGAACAAAGTAAACTTTGCTAGCTTTCTGCTGTGTGCATATACGAGTATATTAATCATACATTTTTTATTAGAAGCTGGAGTAAGATGTGTATAGCTAAAATCGTGTGCGCAGCCTGAACTTGTTATCGAAGCTGCAAGCGCATCCCGCGAATGATGCGTCTTTCGGAAATAGTGCTCTGCAGAACGCGCATAATTGACCCAATTGAACCAGTACGTAGTTGTTTATGAAAAGAGACAGAGATGACCAAATACCGGCTTCTCGCCAAGGTTAATCACTAATTCCTACATTCTGTGAAAACTTGAAATCATAGACACAATATGACATTTCGTCGTTCTATGTTTTTACGTTTGGATCAGGGATTTCCGAATAAATGAAAAAATGATTCGAAAATATTATATATCTTGAACGTAGCGCGCAAAGAACGCAAGTTAAATATAAAAATCAATAATATCTTAGATAATAATATTGATTTGTGAGACAAATGTATTTATAAGCCATAGTATGTTCAATTAATTTCAATTATATATAATTTTAATCCTATTAAAAGTTAATCTGCGGGTCTCGTACATTTAAACTCGATCGCGACGAGCCGTATTCAGAAAAATCGTTATATGTATAATCCAATTATACAAAAATCCTGTTCACAGACTTCACGGCTAACCGGTGGTATATTCGCATCTTATTAAGAGCAAAGGTTACAATGTGAAAAGACAGAAATAAAAATGTAGAATAGGCATCGAGTGAAGCGACTCGAACAATGTTAGAATTATATCAAGCGTATCGTGCTCAAAGAAATAGTTTATACATACTCGTATACTGCACCATGTAGAAAGTATCGAATCGAATGCGCGTAGCACACTATCGAGAAGCATTTTTGCCCTCGGAGTCGATCACTGAAACCGCTGAAACCGGAACGACGCGACGCCGACGCCGACGCCAACGCACGGCGGCACGGCGGCGCGGCGGTGTCGCTGTCGATGAAACGGCCGGAAACTGGAGGCAGAGCTCGACGTTCGTCGAGAGCCGCGCTTCGTTAAAGTCTGAAATCGCATTAGCATCGACGTTTTCACGCGAGGGAATCAAAGCGAGAACCAATGAGATCGCGGAGTCGCACGAGCCTTCAACGTACAATTAGTAAATAAACGACTGAATTGTTAAAGAGAGAGTATCTGAAAGTCTCGAATCCCGATCAAGTAAGATACTATGATGTATCTTACATCGGGGAGATGTATCTGCCGTAATAATTATTTATAGCCACGTCAGGTTTAAAATAAAACGTGCGATACTTTTTCCTAGCCGACGAGATTCGTGTCGTGCTGCTGCTTGGAAAATTTCATATAACATCGTTGTCGACGCGTTTTCCCGTAGCTTCCGGCATACGTTGCAAGTTACGAGTTGCAAAAGTCGTACCTAGAAGCGTTTAGTTGTTGGCAACAATTCCGTCGCCCCTAGTTCGTTCATTGAGGTTTCAGGCGCAATTGAACGCAACGGCACGGTCGCGTCAAAAGTGATTCTCATCGATTTCTCCGACGAAAGATCGGATCTCTCGGGGCAATTAAGCGTATAATTTAAACGGTTTATGAGATTATCTCAAGCGGGGAGGTAACCCAAGTTCAAGTCGTGATCGAAAAAATTGACCGTATCTCTCCATCTCTGCAATACGGTTTTCAACTTGACACAAATGTCAAGTAAACCTGTAAGTAATTTCTAGCTCCCAAACTCTCGTCTGACGAAGATCGCCTGAAATGAGATTTTGAGAAAGCAATTTTTCTCTCAAATTTGTCACGAACGCCAAGTTCTGGCCGAGGGAGACTTACTTGGATTATTCGGCCTTGGTGCGTCATCGCGTCGCTACCGTTCACGCACTGTCCTTTACCGTCGGGACTGGTCGGGACACCCGGTAGGTATATCCCCGTAACCAATTTGTACCAAGGTATCGACGCTCGATACCTGTCCTGTCCCGGCCAGTCCAGGCCAGTCCCGGCTATACGATGACGCCTCTCACGTAATCCGCGCTTCCTTTAGTTACATGTTACACTATCACTTGCGTATCGCGCGTGGTGTGGCGTGGCGTGGCGTGGCTTGGCTTGGCTTGGCTTGGCTTGGCTTGGCTTGGCTTGGCTTGGTTTGGCTTGGCGTGAAAAACAAAGAGTTGATCGTGTCCACTCTATGCATATTATTCACATAAACGAGTGTTATTTGTCAACAATTCATGTGTCGCGATTGAAAGATTGTTAGAGGAAGATGTCTGTACAAGAGAATCTGTCCGCTCTCCGGACAGATCGATGCACCCTGCACTCCGATCAGACGACGTATGCACCGCGCCGCGCCGGCTTGCCCGGTCACAATAGTTTTCGCACCCCACGTTTCATTTCATCGCTTTCCCCTCACGATAAATGCAGTCGTCCGGAATCGCAATTCTATTCGGAGACGAGGCTTTCGCAGCGAGCGAGGCGAGGGTCGAAAGAAACGGTCGTCGATACGAAATAAGGTGCTCGGTGTTCAAGATGGAACTGTCGTTTGTCGAGTTGCGTTAAGACGTACAACATACGACATATCGTCCAAGTTTACGCTTTTCAGCGTATAAATATATGAATATGAATCGTGGCGAATTGCATGGTCAGACGCGCATATCGGCTATCGCTCGACTTTGTTTTCTAGACAAGATACACCGGCTATCACCGGCGATATCGGCAAGTAGCAAGTAGCACACTTACCTGCGAAAGCAGCCTTCGCCGTGTACGACTACGACGCGCACCAGCGTGAGGAAGCGCGGAACGCGCGGCGAACAATGACACGGGCGATCGACGTGAGGGGGCGGGAGGAAACAGGGCTTGGTTCACCGATCCTCCTTTCCTCGAAGCGGAGCCGAAGCGAGAGACAGCCAGACAGGCGACACCAGGGACCAGCTGCGCCGTAGCTGGCCGTAGCTGCTGGCCGTAGCGTAACGCACGTAGCACCTACAAACAACTGTCTCTCTCTCCCTCTCTCTCTCTTGCAGTCAATTCGACAGGTCAGTTCGACGGGTCAGGGTGGTCCACTTGGCTTACACTCACGACTCTCACGAGACGACGCCGTACGGGACGGGGACCACGGCCCTTGTTATCCGCGCCATTTTCAAATAGTCCTTGGAGAGAGCGGCGGCGACGTTGAGAAATTGCGTATCGCGAATCGCGACTCGCGAGTAACGCGACGCGGACGCCGCCCCGGACGCGCCGCGACAAATTCTTCGTCTCCCACCTCTTCCCGCTTTCCACCTTCCTCCTATATTATTTCACCGCACGAATACCGCGAATAATCGCGAGACAACGAGCGGATCAGAGCGGATTACCCAGTAGCGTTACTACACCGAACCGAATGCCACTACGACACTGCCCTCGACTCACCTCAAGACTGTCGGGCTCGACCAGGCTCGACTCCTCACTCCTCAGTCCTCAACTGGACGTTTCTAATTTCCACGCGCACCCGCCGTTATGGCCGACTGCGAAGTGCGACTGTGCGACTAGGAAAAACGGAGTTTCTCTCGTGACGCAATCGAATAAGCACGCCCCGTTTCACCTGCATTTTCTCCGTCAGGCGGCGCCACGCAATCGACAATCGATAATGTTGATCGCCGATTATGTTTTATCCGAGGAGCCAAGTTAGTCGGTTATATCGAGGATCGGTAAATGGTCGAGCAAATACATATATCAGGTACAACGTATTATATTTTTATTTTTACGCGTAAAATTGAGCAAATAAACATACGAGATGAGATGTGCTTTGAAATAAAGCAATCTTTAATTTTTTCTCAAATACAGATTCTTTTTTGTAACAAAATAATTTTTTTATTTATTCTTTCTTTATGTATTTCGCATCGTACATTCATATTTAAGATTTGTTGCCGACCTATTTTCACGAACGTTGATTGCAATCAACGATAATGACTAAAAAAGATTTCGCATCTAGATCACTCGTATGTCCAGTAAATAAAGATACGATCTCTGCATAATTCAAATGCCTGATTGCTTGGTAATTAAACCTGGTTCAGCCAGTGTAAAAAATATTGCGACCATACGCAAGTCGTAAGCGGCAAGATGAAGAGATTTGAAGAGAGGAGGCGAGACGAGAGGTCGAAGAGAGTGGAGCAAGAGGGCCACGGAGGGTGAGGAGGCTAGGAGGAGGCGTTTACGTCGTTTACGATTCGACGTGGCGAAACTGAGTGAAACTGGGCGAAATGCGAAAATCTTGATTCATCTGGATCTGGATCGATTGGATGTTCCACGACCTCGCTGTTGGACCTGCTTGGACCGCTCGAAAGTTCCTCGTCGTGCGAATTGACGTAAATGCAGAGAATCACGAATGAAAAATTATCGGATCAACGGATTCTGACGATCCTCGATCGAGTGCAGCCAAGACTGCCAAGTTTTTGGAATTCACATTCGACTGCACTCGCCAATCGCAACGTTTACTCGATTATGTGTCATATTTTGTGATAACAATACTACGTCACTGTCGCCCTGGTATCGCGATAAGGTCAGTTTATCCTCGATTATCGCTGCGAGGTTAGACAGTTCTCTCGGATTCTACGAAATGTAGCACACGGTCTTTTCTAACAACTTCTGCACGATTAATCTGTGGATGTGTATATACACATTGATATTTGCTTTTAGATCTGTAACTTCTTCACCAAAAAATTAATGATTGACTTTATTTTGCACATTAGGATAAAACTTAATTATTAATGTATTGGTCATAGTCTACATCAAGTGTAACTGGTGTTAATCTTTACTTATTTTATAACTGTCTAAGCTGTCTAGGGCTTAATTGCACCAACTTTTGATGATTGACTTCAAATGAGGCTTAATTCTTTCTCTCTCTCTCTCTTTCTCTCTCGCTCGCTCATTCTCTTTCTTAAGTCCAGAAAGGACTTTTTTTTTTTAAGGACAGAGAGGAAGACAGTCTTAAGTCTTGCTTAAAGTTTAAGTAACTTTGGTGCAATCGGATCTAAGCATCTAAAATAAAATTTGAAAACTACGTATATTGTATAAAAATAGAATTTTCAAATTTTGATTTTATGAACTTGATACAAGGCATTCTTGAAAGAGATTTAATATATGAGACATGATGTATTTTTACATCATAATATAAGAGATATATGCATGTATAATATATATCAACTAATAAAACAGCATTGTACAATAAATAATGGCAAGCGAATCTTGGAATGTCTTGGTAACGGGAGGCGCTGGTTATATTGGTTCTCATACAGTATTGGAATTGGTACAGGCGGATCTTCGGGTGGTGGTAATAGACAACCTTATCAATGCACACAAAGGTGAGACGTAACAAGCTACATGGCAAAAAATGATATATTGTATATGTATATATTTCAAATTAAACGATATGGATAACACAGTAAATTAATTACTATCTGTTTTCTACTTAAATCTAACATATTTTCTATTGGTAATATAATATGCACATAAATGCATGAAAATTAATAATTAATTAGAGATTAAATAGTTATTCTGATGAATTATTACTGTTTTTTTGATGAATTATTACTGTCATGTATTGTATAATTTGTATAGGTATATAATGGAACTTTTAATTTTTCAATCTGTTTTTCTTATGTTGACAGACTCAAATTCTGAGAAACCAGAATCTCTCCTTAGAGTGGAAAAATTGACAAATAAAAGTATTGTATATATCGACAGTGACATCACAAACATCAATGATCTAAGAAGTGTATTTCAGAAAGTAAATATGCTTATTTGCTCACAAATTTTACTGATAGTACGTTGGATTCAAACATTCAGATTTTTATTTTTACAGCATACTTTTCACTGTGTTATACATTTTGCTGCATTGAAAGCAGTTGGTGAGTCATGTCAGAAACCACTCGAATACTATAAAACTAATGTCAGCGGCACAATAAATTTGCTACAAGTTATGCGGGAAAGCAATGTAAAACGTTTTATTTATTCAAGTAGTGCCACAGTTTATGGTGTACCTGAGCAACTTCCTTTAGTAGAAGACATGAAAACTGGCAACTGTACAAATCCATATGGAAAGACAAAGTTTATGGTGGAAGAAATACTAAAGGATTTATGTACATCTGATAAGGTACATATTATAATATACTATCTTGTGATTCGCTTTAATAAAAAGTTACTTTTTAGGAATTTTCCGTTATATCTTTGAGATATTTTAATCCTGTCGGCGCACATCCCTCAGGTGAAATTGGAGAAGATCCAAACGGTATTCCAAATAATTTAATGCCCTACATTGCACAAGTTTCTGTTGGAAAAAGGGACACGTTATACATTTATGGCAATGATTATGATACCCCTGACGGTACAGGTAAGAGTTTTATACTTACTTTTTTTTTATTGCAGAAAGTATTACTAGATAAAATTCTTTTTACAGAGAAAAGCTCATATAAGAGTAATATTGTATATATTGTAATAGTATATATTGTAGAAAGAGAGTATGTATTGTAGGAAGAAAGAGAGGTTTACGATGATATTAAAATCTTTTTTCTAAATTAAATTTGCAGGTGTGCGTGACTATATTCATATTATGGATCTGGCAGTTGGACATATGAAAGCTGTAAAGTATCAAAAAACTCGTAATCCAACAGGATTTAAGCCGATAAATCTTGGTAGTGGAAAGGGCTATTCTGTGTTTCAAGTTATACACGCGTTTGAAAAAGCATCCGGACAGAAAATACCATATAAGATAGTTGAACGTAGACCAGGTGATATCTCCGCCAGTTACGCAGATGCTAGTATCGCTAACAAGGAACTAGACTGGACTGCTACAAAAAATATGGATGACATGTGTAAATTATAATAAATGAATAACAATGGCAATATTTTTATCCATATTTTTTCTATTTGAACGTTTTAAAATTAGAAACTTATTACATTCCAGGCGCAGATACGTGGAAATGGCAACAAAATAATCCAAACGGTTATAAACTTTAATAAATATTATGCTTAAATAATTAAGAGAAGCATTTAGAGCTTCTAGCTTGCTATTGCATTTTGTCTTCTGCATATCATTGGATAGATAATGAAACCATGGTGGTATACAGTTACCAAAGTTTAGACCAAAGCATTAAAAAAATAATTTTTTATCTTGTTAATTAAGCAAATTTTATGTAATGAGAATTTTTATATCTAACAAAATATGATATTGGAAAAGTTATTTAGTTTGTGTTTATGTAAATCTGTTAAATATATTTTAAGACATAATCTTTTTGCATATGTTAAAACTAAATCGATTTCTATTATTACGCAATATGGTGCCATTTTAAATAATCACACAATATAGTATAAATTAATATGTATATAATCTATATCTAAACTATTGTATGTAAAGAATATAAAAATACTTTTATATATACACACTAATGATACTAAAACAATGTAAATATATAATTGTAGTATATACGAATAAAAAGATACGCAATTTATTACTGAAAAAATTTCCTTTTTTCGACACTTGTTATATTCTCGATACGTAATAATTTTTTTTATTATCATTGAATAAATTGCCAATAAAATTAGATGATGGTACTACACAATTAAGTGTGAGAAAAAGGAAAATTTAATTATTCAAATCATTATCATTCCTAATTCGAAAATTGATATCGTTGCCTGTTCGAGAAATCGATAAGATGTCCAGGGGCCGACAATCATTGATAAAGGTAATAAAGGTAGTAGACCGCGCGATTTTACGTAGCTATTTTGAAATTTATGGTCCGACGTCACATGTCATTCTGAAAAAAAGTAGAAAGCCGATTAGTGCTGGCTGGAATTTAAAGAGTAGGTTAGGATTGCTCATTTGTCATCATCAGCTGATCGGACACTAAACACAACTAAACAGTAAGCAGACCAAAGCAGACGGCACCTGCTTGTATCGACATGTTCGTTCAGACTCCGATCGTATCCAGTCGAGTCGTTCTGTGAGATATATATATATATATCTTGTGATAACCGCTTAAACCGTAACAATCGTGCCGATCATGGACCCATCAAAGGATGAAGTGCAGATGGAAGGAGCTCTGATTGAAAATCTATCCGCGGAGCAGAATTCGAGATGCGAGTCACCGAAACGCGGCACCACACTCTCCACCAGCACCAGCAGTTTCGAGGCATTGGACCCGCACGATCCAAACCTGAGTCGTTTGGCGAACACAATGTTCCAGAAGACGGGCGAATACCTGCAGGAGGAGCTCACCGCTACCCACGCAGACTATCGGCTGCTGGAGCGTCTAAACAAGGAGACGATCGCAAAGTATACGGAACTGAAGATCATCTCGTCGAACGTAGTGCAGTCATTGGACTCGCTAAATGACAAGTATAAGAAGCTACAACCGATTCTGGATAATATCAATCAGATTGATGACAGCGTCAGTAAATTGGAGCAAGCTGCATATAAGCTAGCAGCGTACTCCAAGCGACTCGAAGCCAAGTTTAAGGATCTCGAAAAGGATACGAAAAACAAATGAAATTGTAATTATGAATATGTAAATCATTGTATGTACCTTTATGTAATTATCCTATAAATAATATATAGGATATAATATAAATATATATATATATATATATGATATAATTATATATCTTAAGCAACAATTATTGAGAATATAAATGATTGTATAAAAAATAAGTAAGAGAGAGCTAGCAGAAAAGCATGTCTTTTGTACATTGTATTTATTAGTATAAGGAGACCTCTTGAATACCCTTACAAACACGCTTCTATAAAATTGTAGTTTGCTATCCCTTTGCATATCATACAAAATTTGACTTTTATAATTAACTTATTAATTAAAAATAATACATCTTATTTAATGCTCTATCAAGCCTAATCTTTCTTCTGCAATATACATATTAATAAATGTCACAATATGCCTGCGTAACGATGATACAAGCAATATATATAAACCAAAAACATATAATTATAGCTATATTTAACAAATGAGATATTTGTATATATTTGCCATAATATTAAATACAATGAAAAGTAGTTGTCACCTGATATACAGCAGATAGAATTAATGTTTCAATATATAAAGTTGAATTTATTTCTAATCTTATTAACAATAATTTACTGAAATATATAGTTCAAGTATATAACAGATGATATATGTGTATGAATTACTAGAAGATTGTAAGTGGTAATCCTTTATCGGTAATTATTTTAAGTGTTATACAATCGTCTTTATGACTATATAGATTATAAAGCATAACACAAGTGTGGAATATTTAGGTTTCGTAACTATAAAACTTCGACGTTGCATTGTCTCGTCGCACTAAAATGTTCATGTCACGAGTATGAGAGTTCAAAGCGATTATTTTACTCCAATACGGTCTTCCAAATATCACAATATATATATCGTAAACGACCATAATAAAGAAAGCATTGTTCTTAGAATTTAATTGCCGATAAAAGCTGAAACACTTCTATAGATGATGTTTAGCAGTCTAAGAAATTGCCGGCCATCAACAGCTCCAGAGCAATCTCGGGTGCAATAGGAAATTCTGGTATTTCTGTACTGCTGTTTGTGTAGCGTACTTTGTAAGTAAAATACATGCAGACCTTTTGTAATACGTGAGACCTATAAAAAAAAGACATTTATTCAAACAACTATTATAATATATGTATTAGACTTATTTAACGAGTTAATAAGAAAAAACAAATAGTTTGTATCTTTTATACTTACGGAATTTCTCGGAAGTTGACTTCATTTGCTTCATTCTCTGCAAATTGACCAGGACCACTCAACATTGCTTTGATAGTACCACTCGTTAACGCATGTTCCCGTTTAACAATAAACTCATGGCCATCGCTACTGACCAGCTTCACGTACATTGCATTTGGTCCTTCGCAGCCTCCATAAACGGGACTACCGTTTTGCTAAAAAAAAATTTCCAAAACATCTATCACGTTATTTGCCACATAAATAGAGACTTGACAAAATTTTATATCTAAATCTAAAATATTGTACAATTGGAAGAAATAATGAAGTATAGTGGGATAAATAAAAAGAACCACCTCTAGAAAGCAAAATTTAATTTGGAAAAATAGGTACCGCATGCATGTCTTTAGACGATCTGCCATCTTCTTCTTCGGTCTTATTGACACTTGCTTCTTCATTGTGCTTAATCCAAAGAAAGATTATTGTTAATCAATATTTTACAAGCTTTCAGCTTTCCAGAAAGGGAACGAGTAATTTTTATGTATAACAGCAACACACCATGTACACGATTACCATAACAGAGAGAGATATATTGTGTTATACATCCTGATTACCATGCAGAGGTACATCATGCAAACGAAACTATTTCTATACGTACCTTCTCAGCCTGCATATTTACATCAGTGGACATGTTTGCTGTTGTATAAATATCCTCCTAAAACAAAACAGTTCAAATATACAATCTATATATATATATACATACATATACATGTATAAAGCACAAATGATATCATACATAATAACAGATAAATTATGTATGATAATTATATATGTTAAAAACTAAATAGTGATTAAACAAAAAATATGAAGCTATTGTTTACAAAATTTCAAAAATACCAAATTATTGTTGTTATCATAGGCATAATTTAAAGCATCAACTAAAACATTGTAAGTATACTGAAAAATAACACTAAAGGTTATAAGCTACACATTGGAAAGTAACGTTTAAAATACGAAAAGAATAGTGTTTTTTGGAACACCGTATTTTATATGCACGCGAAACTAATAAAAAAATTAAGTAACAATTTCAAACAAGGTTGCTTCTGTGCTTGCTTATATTTATCCGATGAAACAATTAAAATAGAAGTAATTTGCTGTATATTACTTTACTGCCAACTCGCTGTGCTACATCATTCTCGCGTTATATACAGTAACGTTGGATAGTTGATAAAAATAATTATAAATTATACTCGTCATATTATTATGAAATAGCGAGCGCCGTGAGCGGTTCTACGTACCTTAGAGACGACACGAAATTTTAATTAAATCAGACCTTCCTAATCGCGATATAGTGTTACAAGAGCAAACGTAATCAGCTGACAAATCATCGATGGTCGTCGACATCGACTGCCAATGACACTTGACTGGCTTGACACACGACCCCACGCCACGCTCCATATGTCGACGATACCGACGATACTGACGACAACTGACGACGATTGTCGAAACACGAGTGAACCTAGAAAGCAAAATCACGAATGTGAATGGTATGCTGTGATTTACCGATTCGTATCGTGCAAAATGCGTTTCGACATGTTTTGTTTACGTGACTCCAGATCGCGTTTCATTCGAGAGAGTGTAGTCACAATTGGTCACAATCTCAATTCTTTTATAGCCTAGACGTAAACCGTAAAGGTTAAATGAACATCTGCTATTTTTTTATGACTTTCAATGTGCCGTTTAACAATAATTGTGAGATAACTCAAGCAATGTTCAAAATTTTATGAATCGTTTCAATCCAGAAACATTTATTTTTTTATTGTAAAAATTTCATTCTCTTTCATAACTCCATCGAACTGACACGATCTGTCATTATCTCATCTTGCACAGGTTGGATTATAATGTATAACTTAGCTTTTAGTAGTAATTTATTTAAATGACAACAAAGCATTAATAAAATATAACAAATTATATTGTATAAAATTGAAAAATAAAATTAATAAATAAAAATAATCATTAAAACTTTTATCAATTTTCTGAATATGTTTTAGAAAGATGTAGGAAGATACAGCGATTAGATTAATGGATCATCATGGCTGTTTTTAAATCAAGACAAATTACCTGTTCATTAGAAACAATTGGATTAGCCAGATAATGCAGAGCTTTTTTAAATTGTACAAAACACATAAAGAATGTCCTTCAGAATACGTTTAGCTCGCAGCAGGCCAATTAGACTTTTGGGGAATGTGGCCATGAAGTGTTGGGCTTTTAGTGGAGCATATATTCTCTTATGCTTTTTTTTATATTGGTTATATGGCGGAATTTTGGCTTTTTTCTTACTGTGTTTTGCCACAACTGGTTCGTATATATATATTTTTTTTCGTATATATATATATATATTTTTTTTTTACTACAAAAGATTTCATTTTCTATAACCAGATTATTATTATAAATTTAGAAATTTTATATCAAATTAAAATACAGATATATTATAAACACAGATATTTTTTATTATTATAGGAATACTCTATCACAGAGAAGATCAACTTCTTTATCATCCGGAACTGCCAGCCCATTCGAGAGTCTATGTACCAGCTCATTCAATATTTAGTTTGCCTTATCAAAGTATATATACTATAGCTGGAGATGGCACAATCCTGCACATGTTTTTTGTTTCTCAACCAGAAGACAGAATGAGGAAAGCACCTACATTATTGTTTCTTCATGGCAATGCTGGCAATATAGGTCATCGGTATATTCATTATTTTACTGTATATTATAAATAACAATTAATATCTATATATTAATCTATAATTTATTTATAATTGTAATATAGTATATGGTATTCTGTTTGTTACAAAGAGAAAATTAGATTATTATAACAATAATGATTAACTGAAAAACATTTTTACAAATTTCTCTAATCAAAATACTGTAAATTATTAAAAACACTTTATTAATTATATCTGTAAAATTTCTGTATTGCTTGAGAAACAACAAAAGATGAATTATATATAAAATAAGTTACATTTATATAATGACAAATTATATCGTAATATTATGCATATATTTGTTTCAGATTGCAAAATATAGTAGGACTGTATCATAATATTCAATGTAACATTCTAATGTTAGAATATCGAGGATATGGCTTGTCGCAGGGTACTCCATCGGAGGAAGGGCTCTATATGGATGCCCGAGCAGGGATAGATTATCTGTTTAGTAGAACGGATATTAATACCAATGAAATCATAGTATTCGGTAGATCACTGGGTAAAAAATCTAATCTTATTATTTAGAATTTTTATTTATTTTTCAATATTTTTTAATCTTAGATTTTATTATATTGAGCTCTAAGATTAGTTAATCTTCTTACTAATTATCAGTATTTGTATGTAATAATTAAATTTGATTAAATTTTAATTTAATAGGTGGAGCAGTAGCTATTGATTTAGCTACAAAAGAAGAAAATTTACAGAGAATTTGGTGCCTTATACTTGAAAATACCTTCACTAGTATCCCAGATATGGCCGCCTTATTTGTAGGATCTAAATTTTTACAGTATCTGCCACTTTTTGTATATAAAAACAAGGTAATAAATAGAAAAGATTTACAAATTTTTAATTACTTTATGCGATTGTTCTGGTTCGCTCTTTACAAGTTTAAAGGTTTTACGAAAGAAGATATAATGTCTTATATATTATATTAAAAAAGATATCACATAATTAACACATATCTTCATACACTTTTTATTCTTCAAATTTATTAATTTATTAATTTATTACATTTCGTAATCTTTACAACCTCAATAATCTCGCTTCTCTATTCTTATATTTATTTATATATTTTCATATATTTTTATATTTTTTACATGATTCCTCATATTTTTTGTTGCAGTACTTGTCTGTTCTGAAAGTTCGTTCAGTGACGGTGCCCACTCTGTTTATTTCCGGTCTGGCGGATACATTGGTACCACCCCGCATGATGCAAGATCTTTATAAGAATTGTCGAAGCACATATAAGCGTATACTTCCGATCGTGGATGGCACACATAATGAAACCTGGTGTCAGCCGAGTTATTATCAAAATATTAACGCCTTTCTGACCGAGCTCAGGGAAAATCCACCTCCAAGGGTAACGTCTAATCATTGGCAAATCGATAATGTTTAGTGTAAAAGCACTTCTATCATCGCATCTATTACCGTTTATTAATATAATAAACGTAATTTTTATGTTTTAAAGGCATAAAAGAATCGATTTTATCGGATTGTACTTTTTCTACCTTTCGTAGAAATTGTCCTCATGTGTTGCAGAAACATAGAAGTCGACCTTATGACTGTCAAACGTAACTTTAATAATAATTAATCATGTGTCCAAATCAAATCATAATTAAATAAATTAAATAAATTAAATAATTAAATAATTAAATAAATTAAATAAGTACTTTTCGAGTTATAAATCAATAGTTTAAGTAGTATAATTAATTACTTGAACTTAATTAGCTTAAAGCTTAAATTAATGTAATTTGATTTAATGTCTTAACTTATTAATTTATTTAAGTTTTTTCTGGTTATTTTAATTAAATTAAAATAATTAGAAAAAACATGAGGGAGAAAAAGAGAATTAATCAATGGATCATAGTTATAATAAATATTTTAAGAAATCCGTATAATACAAGAACATGTGAATTAAAAATCTTTAAAATTCAAAAAGTAATAATTTTTAAAACCTACAGTTTACAAGTATGTGACGAGAATATTAAAAAACACAAGTTTATTTACTAGAGTAAGTTGAGTTTAATTGTGACTACCAAAGTATACATGAGTCTGCGAAAATAAAATTTTTAATATATTTCTTCCTATAAATCAATATTAGGGATTTTATTATACATATATTATTGCTGATCGTTCCTGTTACAATGAGAACTATATAAAAAAATTAGAAAATATAATTAGATTATATATTATGACGACTAATCTATGCAATTTTTACAAGAATTACGTAGATTGCATATTATGTAAGTTGTGCTAAGAATATAATAAAAAATATCTTTTATATTTTTTTCCAATAATAGTCTTCATGTTTTTATAAGAATAAAAAGTTTTAATGTCTACGATTAATTCGTCTTCTTTTTGCATTCATTCTTCGAATCAATAGCATGCCGATTATCATTAGGATTCCAAGCAGAGCAGTCAGTGTGGCCAAAACAGTAATCATTCCAGAACCAGGTTTGAATGTTACAACCTGTTTACTATAAATACTTGCAATGTTAACGGTCATTTTTTCTGCAAAATGTGAAAACTCGTCGCAAAAGACTTCTCCCTTCCATTTGTACCAATGAATCATCCTTTTGTTGGCTAATGCAGGTGGCTCAGCACATCTAAGTAATAACAAAATGTGAAAAATAAGATACATTGATGAATGATGTTTGATTCATTTATGTGAGTTTTGCGATAAAAAAATAAAAACACATATAGGGATAATCTCAAGATATGTATAAAAATATTACTTTGTATATATACAATATGATTTTGTTACGAATAAATAGTAAATCAAATTAATTTTAATTTAATAGGTATATTGGGAAAAAAAAGAAATTAAATCCTTAGTTATCATTAAATCCTTAATATATTTAAAATAGGTTCTAAAATATTCAATAATATTAACTTATAAAATTACCTCAAATCTTCTAAAAGACTGGGATTCATTATATAAAGTTTTGGAACTAATTCGTTCAACATCCATTGCAATGAGCAATTACAAATAAATGGATTTCCTTGCAGATTAATGAGATATTTTAGATTTGAAATATTTTTGTTGTAAACATTTATATTAAATAGTTTTGATGGCAAGTGGGTAAAACAATTATTGCTCAAATCTAACTGAAAAATGAAAAAAATTGTATAATAAACATGCTTTTTTAAATGAAATATTTTTATATAAAAGGCTTTTGTATATAAAATACTAACAGAGCAAATATTCATATGTTGAAAAACGTTTTCCTTAATCATATTCAACTTTTTATTACTCGAAATAGTTATATTGATACAACCATTTTTCTTCTCCTTTAACATTAGAAATGTTTCTTTGTCAATTTTCTCAAGAGTTTCCATAAATTTCACTTCAAATATTTCTAAATTTAATTCAGATCGAATTTTTATATCTTTCAAATGATTCCCATTGACTTTAAAAATTCTTAAACTTGGAAAATTTTTAATAGAAATAGTTTCAGGTATTATTGTTAAATTATTGAAGGATACATCTAACGTCTCTAAACTTTTCAGAAAAACTTCTGGAAAGTCTGATAAGGAATTTTCTCTGATATTTAAATTTTTTAATTCTTCTAATAAAGTTAAATTGTCACATATGTTAAAAATGCTATTGTTTTGAATGTTTAAGGTATGAATTGATGATTTTTGAAATGATATAATATTGATAAGATTGTTTTCCGTGTAAAGTTCCAACAATGACAACGGAAGATTTTGGAAACTTAGGGAGAGAAGCTGATTATTGTTCACGCGAAGAATCTTCAAATGTTGCATATAAAGTAAAGAATTGACTGGGAGAGTAGTAAATTTATTGAAGGAGAGATTTAAATATTCCAACTCCGGCATAACATCGAGAAAATTCTGTAAAGTATTAAAGTAAATGAATTTAATAGAAGTAATGTTAATATATTGCAATAACTTTTATATATAATATAATATTAATTATATTATTATAATACAGCACTACTATAATAAATTTCACTAAAATTTTGTTTGCTGTTAGAATTAAAAGTTTTATTGTTAAAATTACTGTATTACCAAATCAACAAGATTGTTGTGAGATACATCAAAGACTTTTAACTTTGTTGTTGCATTTTCTGAACTTTTTTCCAAATTGTTCATATGATTATAACTCAAATTAAATTTGGAAAGGGAAGAAGCTGTACTTAAGACAGCAATATCGAAGCCCCAAAGTAAATTGCTAGAATAATCTAAATCTTCGAGCTCATTTAGATTCTTAAGGATGTCTGAATGTATATTATCCAATTTATTTTGAGACAAATCCAATCTCTTTAAATGTTTCAGATGTTTTAATTCATTTAGAGATAAAAGCACTATATTGTTCTTTGAAAGAATAAGTTTGTTTAATGGTCGATGCTTATCTAGAGTAAGAAGATCGAAGTTAAGAACTTCATTGGTTCCCAAGTGTTTGTCATGACAATCAATAATTGGTCCTACATCTGTAAGAACATGTAATATTACATTGATATTTATGATTTATATTACTAGCGTATCTCATCATATTACAAATCATATATTGTGATATATTACTTACAGTAACAATGATAATGACAAAAATGTATATTACCATGTATTTATTGAGATTTATTGTCATTTATTAATTTATTAAATCTTGTAATTTTTTTAAATATTCAACGCATATAACTTTTATAATTAGTAGTAATGATATAATAACACAAATATCATGTATTTATTATTTTTTAACCGATTCCTTCTATTATTTCCTCTGCGGCGATAGATATCTTATCATTCTTTTTCTTTTGAACTTACTTGAGGTAGAACATCCACAGGTTTCACATATATCGCATAAACATTCGTTGCACAGAAATAAAAGTGATAGTGCAATAATATTAAACATTATGAGATATCTGTACTGTGATTTTACACACAGGCTATCATTAAATAGTATATATTTAATTATATAGTAGATACACGCCTATACTATAGCCGACCCCGATAGCATATCTGATAAGTGCGTCAACCATGTGAGCAATATGTATGAGATTACATACTACTCATCTTGCGGGAAATATAGGTACGACGGATATCATTTAATTAATTATTGATATAACTCACAATTTCTTATAATTATGTAGAAACAATTTTAATTTTTTATACATTTTAATCCATTAACTTAAGAAATAAACTCGGATGTTATGTACGTAAAGTCGAGATAATAAACGTAAATACAAAATAACTTTTTTAGGTATCCATTTTTAAGTATCCATAAAAATAATCACAAATTGTCATATTCAATAATTACATTAATTACGTACATAAATTTAAAATGCTTCCACTACTAAATATAGACCGTGTCCTGATATACTTTCAGTACTGAAAATCTATAATATACTTTTATCGTGAATTATATATTTTAGTACTGACAATGTATATAGCGAAACAAGGTTATAGTAGAATGTCTATTTTATAGATATCCTTTATTATGGAACAGCATCCCCCTCAAAATGATCGAATTTTTGTGTAAGATTTCGTGAATTTTTTTGTCTTTTAGTTTAAGCAAAATGTGATTTGATTTTGCTTTGACAAAGTGTAATATCCTCATCATTAATTATTTAGTTGCAGTATTCCCGGTATTCACATCTGATGGAGCAATTTATTTATCTGTATAAAAATTGATTACATTCTGTTATTGTAATAATATGATAAAAAAATAATACTAAGAGAAATTAAAAATAAATATTAATAAAAAAGTTATAATTTGTCATTTTCTGCCATCTATAAAATTAATAGAGAATTTGATAGATGGCAGAAAATGAACAATCTAATATAATATACAAACAATCTCTTACAATAAGTATTGCAAAATTATCAGTTTATTCTTTGCAGAGATGATATATATTATTTAAAAAACAAATGAATATGCATCCAACTTACTTCGACAATTTTAAAACAATTCTAACATTTTTTAAAGAAATTTGTAAGTGTAGACTGCTTTTTTTTCACTTTTTCCATTTTGGCTTCTGTTTTTTTCTGCTCTTTTCTCTTTGTCTCTTCTTCTCTTTCTTTCTCATCTTCAGAACAACTTACATAAACATGTTCTTTCTTTGTTACAATATATTCACCTTCTTTATAAGTTCTATTAATTAACTTCAACACTTTTCTTTTACCATTTTCATGTTTTACTTTTGGTGGAGAAGGACTCTTTACTTTTATAGAAATTTCTGGTTCCATTTCAGGAACCGACTCCTCCATCTCTATATCACTTTGTATCTCTGAATCACTAGAATCAATCTGTATAACAATTCTTTTCCGTTTCTTAGCAACTTCATTTGTTTCTTTACTTCTATTCCGCTTTTTTCCATGTGAATTCTTGTTTTCTTTAATTACTTTTCCTTCGATAAATTCTTTTTCGGCATTATCATTTTTCTTTCCCGATGATATTACTTCTGCAGATTTTGGAAGAGAGGGCAGCTTCCCAAAAAAATTATCCAAGTTTCCCTTTTTAGAGTCATTTTGTGGGAATATTTTTTTAGTAGTAGAATTGGCTGTAGAATTTTTATTTTTCTCAGTTAAATTTTGAATTTTTTTTACAGTATTTTTTCCTTTTTTCATTGAATCTCCATCACTTTCTTGGAAAGATGATTTTAATTTTTCAGAACTCTTTGATTTTTCTGTCATGTTAAATAAATTATTAAATCCATTTTTCTTTGTTGTCTTTGGATTCTTTTCTACCTTTGATGGATTTGTCGAAATTGTAGATTTTAAATTTGTCACATTTTCCATTGTAACTTTTTTAGCAGTTGTACCCCAACGTAATAGTTGCATTTCTTCGTCAGTTCGCTCTTTGCAAGCATCACATTTTATAGCACTGTAAGTTGCATCACCTGAACCAGAAGTAGCAAGTAATTCCAGATCTGCAATTGGCCTGTGTACACTATAGACATGCTCTGAGATAATTTTACTGAATTTTTTTTTAGCCTCAGATAAATTGGATCCTTTAACAACTTCTACACTCATTCCTTTCTTCTTTAGATGACCTATCAGTAAATATGTGCATTCTAGGTTATTGTTACTTTGATATTTTTGATAAAAGTTCCACAAGATTTGTTTTGCTATATTAACATGAACATGCATCTCTTTGCTTAGCCATTTGTAGGTGACCTAAAAATATACATCATTGCATTATACATGATGCAGAATAATAATAATAAATAAAATATTTATACACAAAACATAATGCGGAATGTTATATATATAAAAGATTGCGATAAAATTACCAGCTTGTCATTATCAAAAACATGACCAGCCAAAGTCTCTAAATGCTCATTCGATATTTCCGTATTCATTTTCCAACAATTTGTGTCCCAAATAATTGTTCATTAACAATACGGATCCACACAAATCCACACTAGTAGTTGAATTTCCACCAAACTTTTCTTCTCTGTATATTGGCCCCGTACTCCAAGATGATAGATCAGTAATAAATTTTCTCTTCAAATTTTTTACAAGGAAATCCGGGGATATTGAGTGAATAAACGTTGAGTAAATTGTAAAAATATTCGTTGAATTAAGTCCTGCGCACAATAGAGGAAATAATGGCTGCGTTCAGCAGAGAAAGCAGCTTTGCAACTGTTGTAAAATTCTTCAATA
>NW_017257331.1:396524-402641 GCF_001594055.1 Mycetomoellerius zeteki
CGCAGCCATTAGGAACAGGAATAGATATTAAGATTTGAACCTATCAGATACCGGTTACACCGGAATACACGGTTTCTGATAGGTTGAAATCTTAATATCTATTCCTGTTCCTAATATTTCTTCCATTGTGCGCAGGGCCTTACAAAAGGCGATAAGTCAGAAACTTTCAAAAAATATAACGCCTATACGCGGTCATTCTTATGATGATTGGCTGCGTTCAGCAGACTCAACAGTTTTGCAACCGTTTTATGATTGGCTGCGTTCAGCAGACTCAACAGTTTTGCAACCGTTTTATGATTGGCTGCGTTCAGCAGACTCAACAGTTTTGCAACCGTTTTATGATTGGCTGCGTTCAGCAGACTCAACAGTTTTGCAACCGTTTTATGATTGGCTGCGTTCAGCAGACTCAACAGTTTTGCAACCGTTTTATGATTGGCTGCGTTCAGCAGACTCAACAGTTTTGCAACCGTTTTATGATTGGCTGCGTTCAGCAGACTCAACAGTTTTGCAACCGTTTTATGATTGGCTGCGTTCAGCAGACTCAACAGTTTTGCAACCGTTTTATGATTGGCTGCGTTCAGCAGACTCAACAGTTTTGCAACCGTTTTATGATTGGCTGCGTTCAGCAGACTCAACAGTTTTGCAACCGTTTTATGATTGGCTGCGTTCAGCAGAACGTTCGTTTTGCAACTGTTGGAAGTTTCCTTCGCGCTAATTGGATCATACTTTTAGATCTAGAAGAATGGTCCTATCTCAGCAGACAATCATAAAACGGTTGCAAAACTGTTGAGTCTGCTGAACGCAGCCATTAAGTTAGGTCGCCGCTGCCATTTTTTCCAATATGAGTACTGATTGGTTGTCTACATCATGTGATCACAATGCCATATTGGGTGCATTCAGTACAATCACTCATTGAGCGCTTGCATCTTATTGGCATATTCCGTTAGAACTAAAAATATAGACCAAACAGAGCTCTCAGTGAGCGATCGTGGTATTGAATGCACCCATTTTTTTATTTGAAAACAAACTCCAGAATTTGTTTATCAATTATATAATCCATTATTTCATTTAGGAACAATTTTTATTTTATTAAGTGTTTTAACTCGTATTTCAACATTTAAAGAGAAAGAAAATTTAACAGAAAGAAAATACTGAATACTGGATTCACAAAGGTGGATTAAATATGTGCGAGTTTGTATAAGAACGCCTTTGCGTTCAAGAGAATTACGTATACAATCAGGTATACGTGAACAATTTTTTTATTTATAATTTAATATATTAGTTACATCATTTACTTATACTATAAATATGATCATATCCATTCATATAGATGAAGGGCATAAGGGAGTGAAAATGATATAAATGTTGCACGCATATTTAACATTCTTTCTTTTAGCACGTACTTTCTGATTTATTCTTCTTTGCTATATTTTTCTTAACTTGTTCCAACACCGACGTATCCTTAAAAAAGAGAGATATATATATATGAAATGCTTTATTATAATTAATGATATAAATAATGTGAGTACAATATTTAATTTATATTAACGTATATGATCAAGCATCGCATTTTTCCATTTACCATAACTGTAATAAGTAATGAGCAATCATTCGTATGTATATATTGGACGGTGCAAGCACTGTTACTATCGGAATTATTGTCTTTTATCATCCTATTAAAATTGCCATCATTCACTGATTCTGTTAAATGGATAGGCATGTTCCAGATTCTGCTCGCTCCTTTGATAAGGTTTACATTTTCCCGATAAAAATTGTAATTGCGAATATTGTTAACCAGAATATTAACTGTGCAAACACAAACATTTATTAAATATTTATTAAAATTATAATATATAAATATTTATTAAAATTAAAATATATAAATATTTATTAAAATTTATCATATATATTTAAATTATTTAATTAGTGCATCAACTTGGCCAATTATCATCAACAAGATTTACCTTCTGGATTTGATTTTTTGCTTACGTTTGCCATGCAACTTCTAATCACATTTGTTACATCCATGAGTTCGCGTATCCTTTCCTCCAACTCGACATCTCTCAGATGCTTGAACTAATGAAAGAAGAAATGAGAATAAAAAACAAAAATAAAGTATGACATGTATAAGTGTTCAGAAAAAAAGAATGAGAGAAAATTATAGCAAAAAGAATGATAATATAAAGACTACTTTTTTCACATACTTCGTATGGCATAGGATAGGAAGTCTCGAGCAACGAGGTGACCGACAGAAATCCTGGTAGTCCCTTCTTGGCAAGTCTTATATACAAATCGTCCGACAGGTAGGGTGTTACAGGTGCAAGAATGCGTAATGATACTTCCAAGCATTTCGCAAGAGTATTGGAATGCCCAGCGGAATTACCGCTTCTGAACCCAAATTTTGTACTCTCCTATATTTAAAGGAAAATATTTCTTTAATTAAAATAAAGAATTACTTTTAGATAATTTAAGCAAATTAAGATTAATAAGATTAATCATATTATTGTATGACTTATATATTTAATTAATCTTATAATTAATATTATAATTAAAATCTGGAAATTGTTTCTTAACATTCTTACAAAATTCAGAAAATTTATAAAAATCTTAAATTATTATTATATTATATTAAATAAAATTTATACAGCAGACTTATAACATACCACATAGAAATCACAAAATTCATAATACAGAAATTGACGAATTGCGGTTATCGCTTTATGAAAATTTCGTTCGGCAAACGAATTATTTACTGTTTCAACCATCCATGATAATCGACTGAGGATCCATCGATCTAAGTCATTCAGACTTTCCTTTTCTACATTTTCATATCGTTCTTGATCCTCCTTTGTCATTAATAATACATATTTGCTTGCCTGCCAGATCTTGTTGCAAAAATACTTGCTTGTCCGACAATCATCTACATCAAAACTAATAGTATGATCTATAAGAGGAAAATATCTATAAGGAAAAGAGACAAGATATATATTCTCTCTTTCTTAAGATTCTTAATGCGCTTACTTTTAATATTGCGTGTACATAATGATAGTCTCAAGGCATCGGCACCGCAATCTGGTATTCCCGTGGAATACGTTTTTGTATTAACACGCAGCGTTCGCTTCAATTCTTCAGCGCTAAGAATACCTGCTGCGTGACTACGTCTTGCTTGCTCGTTCAGTTCCTACATTACAATTGTGTCTAAGATCAATTTTTAAATAATAGAATTACAACATATCAATAAAAGAAAGCAATTTCAGTTTGTTGGTATTTAATTTTTATTACAGAGATTATAAGTATTTCTATATTATAATATATCGAAACAAATATATAATCGGTGCAATTTCGAGAAATACTCACTTCGAAGGTACAACCATTGATAATGTTTTCTGGCGAGATGACATTGCCGGAGCTTTTTGACATTTTCTTGCCATTGCCATCACACAAGACACCATGAAGTAAAACTTCCTATATGGATGCATAATTTATAATTATCAATTTAAGCACACAAAAAGAGATTGCTTCTTTTAATATCATTTTACACTTCAATGTGAATGGATTGGATTACTCAATATAATATAATATATATACAAGAATTACATCAAGGTTCTGATAAAATACTGATAAAGAGCAGACATGAATAATTTATTGTGCATGTGTAATTATACTTTAAATGGTAAACGCTGTGTCAGTTCCAGACTTAGCATCACCATTCTCGCCACCCAGAACATGAGAATATCATGGCCCGTTTCCATCAGTGTTAACGGATAATATCTTGCCATATCGTCCGTCTATAATTTTTGCAATATGTAAAAAAATATTCATAAAATTATATATATAATAAAATGTGTATAGAGAAAAATATTAAAGATTAACGTTTTCTGGCCAGCCAAGCGTGGTAAATGGCACAATTGTTGAAGAAAACCATGTGTCAAGGACATCTGGGTCCTGACGTAAATTCACTGTGTTTCCATATTTCTCTTGTGCACGAGAACGCGCTTCTTCTTCGGATCGTGCGACTATCCACGAAGTGGTGCTATTACTATCAGAGAATACATCATCATCGTTATCTTTACCATCACCATGAATTATGGAATATGCTGGAATGCGATGTCCCCACCATAACTGTCTTGAAACACACCAGTCTCTAAAAAAAAATAAATTTTTTAAAAGATAGATTAAATATTGCATTTTTTGTTTAATTATTTTTGTTCATTCCTTTATTTATTCATCTATTTAACTGCGTCTTTATCCATTTATTTAATAATTGAACACAATAATAATTTTACCTATATTTATGATTTTCGAGCCAGTTGTACCACATTTGTTCGTAAATGCCGTCCTCACTTGGATAGATTTTTAATTCACCATTCGCCACGGCTTCGTGCGCTCGCTTGGCCATTGTCGTACAGCGCAAGAACCACTGTTCCTTTGGCAAATACTCAATCACATCATGTGTGCGCGAACATAGTGGCAGTGTCATCCGATGATTATCTTCCACACCTTTCACTAAACCTCGTACGGATAGTTGGTCCATTAGTCTTTTCCGTGTGATGAATCTCGGCACTCCCTACAATGATTTATTATTAATAATAAAAAATGAATAAACCTTGTATATAGAATCACACCTTGAATTCCTTGCATGCATCTGTCATGTTGCCACTTTCATCAATAATGCTAATAACTGGCAAATCATGTCTTTTGGCGATGTTATAGTCTAAGCGATCGTGTGCCGGTGTAATTTTCACTGCACCTGTAAAACAAATACTACTCATTAATAATAATTGAATAAAATAAACAAATAAATAAAATAAAATAGTAAGTCAACGAATAATCAAGTAAAAAATAAATATATGTAAATATAGAATAGACAAAATTTTTTTTAATAATTTCTGGAAATCTCTACTTTCTTTTTATTTTTGTATTTAATGTATATATAAATTTATTCTATTTTATCAGTTTAATTTTTATAAATTTTTACCAGTGCCAAACTCTCTCTTGACTGAAGAATCAGCTATGATGGGTATAAAGGTCTCTCTTATTGGATGTAAAACGTATCGACCAATATATCGCGAATATCTGTCATCGTTTGGATGCACAGCAATTGCTACATCTCCAAAAATTGTTTCAGGCCTAGTCGTTGCAACTATCAGTTCTTCCTCTATGAAATAAAAGAAACTAAATTTATACATCTGCTAAAAAGCTAAAAAAAGAGCAGATTTTTTTTAAGAAAACCTTGATTATTTTTGTCTCTTTATATATATATATATAAACACACAAGTATATTTACTTGAATCTTTGATTGGATAGGCCAACTTGATCAACTGGCCGACAGTGATCTTATTATTGTAGCCAGGTAATTGGAGCCGCGTCTTGCCGTTCACGACAAAATCCTCGACTTCGATATCTGAGATTGTGCTGCGTAACGCCGGTGACCAATTAACAAGGTCTTTGGCTCTGTATAACAGATTTCTCTCATTTAGCCGTACAAACGTTTCCATCACTGCTGCACTGTGACTCTAGAGAGCACAAATGAAAATTCAATAATATTATAACAAGTATAGAACAAATATATAATCGTAACAATAGATATTAATATATAAATAGCAACAAAAAAGTATTACTTCATCAATGGTAAAGTATTCTCTATCCCAATCAAGCGTAGCGCCGAGGGCTTTCAACTGCTGTTTGATAACTGCAGCCTTCTCCATCTTCCATTGCCAGATCAATTGTGTAAACTCGTCACGGCCCATGTCATATCGTGTAATGTTGCGTGTACGTTGCAATGTACGTTCCACTATCGCCTGTGTTGCAATTCCCGCATGGTCTAGACCTGGTATCCACAATACTGGATGTCCCTTCATTCTGTGCCTGTATGCATGTGCGTGAGCAGTAGAGAAAAATCTATAATGGTAAATTTACTTATAGCAAACAAATGTAATGCAATAAAAACTGCATTTGATGTTAACAATGGCATGTCAAATACATATGTATATAAATTTTTACTATATTCCTTTTTATTTTTCCTATATTTCTCGATGTAAATATACTATATGGTATATAGTAAATAAATTTGGTAATAAAAATTCGAATTATAAAGTATATATATATATATATATA
>NW_017257331.1:403799-419532 GCF_001594055.1 Mycetomoellerius zeteki
AAAATCTTCATTAAAAAGTTTATAAATAAAATAATTAAAATAATAAATTAAATATATTTTTTTCTTTTTTCGTGATTTCCTGCGAAACAAAGCAAAAAGAAGCATATGTCTATAGGACTTTTTTTCTTAGTTTTTTACTCCTCTACACGCTCCCGAAGTTTTGCCATTTAATTTGGAAACACCCTGTATATATAATATTATTATACTAGATACTCTAAACTATTAGATATATGCGAATATGTATGCATCTCATGTTGTTATATATCTATATATACTACTTACTATATATATGCATTATATTATTATATTGTATTATTACTTAATATACTTTTGCTAACCATCTTGCCAAAACATCTTGGATTATAACAGTAAGTGCATGACCTAGGTGTAATATTCCTGTAATATTAGGCGGTGGTAAGATCATACTAAAAGGTACTTTGGCTTCTTTTTCTTCTTGAGTACTATTGCTTGTCCTCCTCATTTTCCTGGATGATGCAAAGTATTTATTACGTTGCCAGGTGTCATACCAGCCTTTTTCCACATCTTTCGGTTTAAAAATTGCAGGAAAATCTATAACGTAAATTTTAAAATATTACAGTAAGAAGCACATTTCATATTCTTTTTGTTCTTATCATTAATTTTCAATTGATAATTTTTAATTAATTCACTTGCTGCAGACTGTAACGTATGTGAATCTGTATAAGAAGAGTGTAAGATAACGCAAAAGTACCTGCTAGTTTTTTGTAGTTGCATAATTCAGTTGTAGTTGCAGTAGACGTGCAATAACGTAATGTTCGATAGCAAGAATTTACATGCAGAAAGAGATGATCGAACAATGTATATTTCATTATTATTAGGTAAACTCTATTTATAGGAATTTTAATAAAATTATAGAAAATAAAACTTGCGTTTTTTAAATAATTTATTGGCTCTAATGACACGCGCGTGAGAAGATCTAGAGAACAATAACTTAACCTCAAATCTGCTATCGACTATCGTGCTATCTCATCTCAGCAGCTTAGCACTCTCATCTATCCGGTATCAGGTGTAGGTATATACATACAATTAATAAAAGATTTAATTCTTAAAATATATTTTTTATTTTCTATTACTTTTATATATACTTTTTTAATTTTATTTTTCTAATGATTTGTTAATTTTTTAGTATTTAAACTTCCAAAATTAGCAAAATATTTATAGTCGGTCGAATATATGTATGTGTAATTTATCGATAATTGTTAGTATTACTGGTAATTACCATTGCAAACCTACGGCTATATAATTATATCGACACATTAAAAAATTTTTTTATTTTCGATGTTTTATACATGTACACTTTCTTCCTATACAGGGTGTCTTTTAAGTAAGGTCGGGGCCGCATTGGGGGCGTAGAATGGGTCAAGGGGAACAAAAAAGTTTTATACCATTTTGAGATATCCGCTGTAGTTTTTGAATTAAAAAAGGAAACGTCTAAGCCAATGTACGGTGAAGCCGCGCTGCGCGAATAAGACCAATGTGGCCTTACTTAAGAGACACCCTGTATAGGAAGAGAGAGAGAATGCGGAGGAATATTTACAAAACAAATAGCTCATATCATTTTATATAATGCATGTTTTATTATATTCTTAAAAAAATGGAAAATATACAACAGAAACGATGTCTTAATAAGTGTAAATGCTCTTTCAAAAGAATTGACAGAAAAAAATAACAAAACTGAATGTTATTTGTGTAAAATAGAGACAACAAATGTAAATAAACTTTTTTATATATTCATAATATCACAAACTGCCTCCTGCGTGTGTGCATGTGTCAAGAATTATTATTATTATTATACATAAACATAAAATACTTGAAATATTAAATAGATTGTCTCTATTTTATATATCCTTTTATCCTGAAACAGCGTTTCTTTAAACCAGAATTCTGTTCTCATTGTACGTTTGTTGCACAATTGTTATACATAATCCATAGAATGAGGTGAGTAAAAAAATAATATGCAAGAACATTTTTTGTGTTTTGAAATAGGATCGGAGATTGACGAAAGATTACTAATTTAAAAAATTATATTGTAATCTCTTAATGTAGTTGACGGCGTAACAATTTTTCATTCTCCGCATGTTGCTCCGAATAAAGATGACTGCGTAGCTGCAATAGGCCAAACATTTCTGTTTCACATAATTTACAAAAAGCAGTCACGTTTCCCATTATACTTGCATCTCTGACATAAAAAAAGAGAAAATATATAAAATATAATTCTAATAATATACATGAAAATACAAATATCTACATACTCGTAGGCAAGACTCTCTAATTGTGACAAATGCTTCAGCATTTCCTCCATCTGTTCGTTTGTTTCACGTAATTCTAACGCCTTATGTAGCGGATATACGTCGCCTTTTCTCACATTTTCTCGAACAGATGGTAAAAAATGTGGTCCGTTATAGCGATTCCACTTATCACTAAGATGATCGACCTCGTCATTTTCTGGATTTCGTGATTGTCTTCGTTTCTCTCTTAGTTCAAGCAAAATGTGTTTGATTTTATTTTGATAAAGTATAATATCTTCATCACTGGAGTTATCTAGTTGCATTGCAGTATTCATCCAGTGGCGTAATTTATTTATCTGTGAAAATTGATTATCAATATTATCATTTTGCTATTGTAATCATTGAAAAAGGTCATAATTATAATCTGTCTATAAAATTAATGAAGAGTTGATACCGATAGTGGAAAATAAACAATTTAACATAATAATATACAGGCAATCGCATGATAAATATTGTGAATTATTAGATTATTGTTTATAGAGATGCTAATACCTCTTTCACATCATCTATTGTAATTTCTACGTCAAATTGAATTTCTATGTCATGATCGGGAAATATAGCCCGATTAGTGAAATTATCCTTTGAACCCAAACCGCATAAAGCCCCTGTGTAATAAGTCCTGCGAGAATTACATCTCAATTCCATACGCGGTGCAAAACTCAGCGTAAGCAGTGCCGCGAGTCCAGGAATATTTGGCAAGAAAGTGGTATTTCTTAGTGTTAGAGAATTTTTATTCGACTGAGTGGTGCTCTGGGCAACTAAAAGACGTCTTGATTGATTAAGATCATCATCCAAAAGGACAGAATTGACGGACTTCATATCTACATTTATCCTTTTCAATCTTCCACTTAATGTCAACTGAACCAATTCCATTTCTAAGGGAGAAAATGGACCTTGGAGTTTTACGCTGGAGGTGCAATCTTCTTCTTTAGGTGATTTAGGGTACTAGTATCATTAGTAAAAATTAATTTTTTTGTACACATGTAATGTTAATTTATATATCAACTTACTATAAATATATCTATATATCTATATATTATTATATCAAGTTACTATAAATTCAATTTTTATACGAAATTCAAATCTACTTACTTCCATTAATTCATGTTTGTCGTATTGTTCCTCTTCGTAAAACTGTTTCTCTTCTATCGATATTGTATGAATGTTACTAATGTTTGCCCTTAATTCGTGATTATGCTGTGACATATAGCTTTCTTCTCTCTTTATAGCATATCCTTTTTCAATCAAAACTTCATTAACATTAAATCTCTCCTCTTTCTCATTAACAACGATCAATTCTAAATTAATAACGCTATCAACAATCGAATAAATTTTTCCTAATATCTTCTTGTTTTCTTTGATTTGTGTTATAAAATAATTTTTTGATCTTTCTGACCATTGACCGTGAAGATTGCCTTGATTTGAAGGTCGCAAAAAAGCCAAATTGCAACGAAATGCTAAGGGAGGAATTCTTAAAATTGTAGTATTATCAATTTTCCTTAGATCACTAAATCGTATTCTAGAGGAACGACCGTAATCGATAAAGAAAACATCGACCAGTTCTCCGATTTCTGAAATATATTCCTTAATTATGGCACGATGGTAAGCCAAAGAATTATTGTTCTTTTCTATGGGAGCAGCAATTGTGGTCGAGATTTTTGGGATAGAGAGAAATTTTTTCAAGGGGCATTTATTGAGGATTTCTTCTATAACTCGTAATTCACTACGAGTAATATCATCATCAAGAGTTGCCCAGAAAGATCCAGGACTAACGATCTAAAAAAAATACATATAATTTAAAAGAATAAATATGTCTTTAATATAGGGACATTATTCTCTTTAATTTATAAAACATTTTAATTTAATTTATAAAACATTATTAATTTATAAAACAAAAGAAACCTTACATTTTGTATAAACAGAGGTATAAAAGTTACATCAAGACCTGGCAAATTTGGCCTGATTTTAGGAACATTCTCTATCCTCTTAACATTTTTGTAAAAAAAAACATTCCGCTCGAATTTATGGAAATTATGATGTTTTGCCCTGTCATTTGCTTCTTTTATGCTCAACAATTTTATTTCGATTGGAATATTGCACTGCCTCATCATGATAGCCTGATAAATAAATATATTATACTATATAGTATTATTTTTAATTAATAGTTATCTTGTTTTATAAACAATATTTTAAAATATTTACATTTTCTTTATAATCATATTCTTATGTACGTGTTTTTACGTAAAATTTAATTTATATAACATTACAGTTCAATTCAATTACAGATATCATTCTGTTAATATATTTGCTTTTATATATATATTTATATACATATATATATGTATATTTATTTTCGTTCATGTTACTTATATAATGCAAATAATAAATTAATAATTACCTGATAAACAAACTCTGATATATTTTGAAGACTATCGTCAATGGTTTCCTTCTCGCGAAAATGCACGTAAACACGTTGCGATCCATCAAAAGATACTTCTATATGCTTTTCTAGAATTCCTTGACATTTGGCAAAAATTTCCTGAAATCTTTTGGCATACAAATATCCAGGCTGTTTCATTGGCCAACCTCTTAAATAAACTGTTTTCATCGGGTCCAAAGATCCCAAAGTCATTGTAATATTTTCTTTATAAATTTCTCGATTATGTAAACGTTTAATGAAATAATTGGGATAGAAAGCTCCAGCAAGAGCAACTTGAAGCGCGAAATCACGATCTGCACCTAGAAATAAATGGAAAAGTATAATTAAAAATAATTATAGAATGATAGAAAATAAGTAAAAATCAAATTATTTAATAAATGACTTAAAAAGAATTAAATGTTAAATAATTAAATGTACCTTGCCAGATGACCTTATTTACTCCTATACTCTCTTTAATTCCAAACCTCTGCAATCTAATGGTGATTTCGTTCACCAAAGCATATAATTCGCGCAAGGCTTTTGCCTGGAATCCATTTCTCTGGGCCCATTGTCTCTCGGCTTGATAAGAATTTAATCGCCGATTTGCTTTTTCATTCTGCCACATCTTGTAAACATTTAAAGTAGCAATGCAGTCACTATTAGAACCGTAGGCCCATTTTTTCCGAGTCGTATAAGAGGAAACAGTGGAATGGCATTGCTCCAAAGAGAAGACATCCTTAATAGCCATGCTGGCTCCCAAAATAATAGCATCTCGTAAGACTCCGAAAACATGGCCCAACATAATTAATTTCGAAATTCGAATGTCGAGCGGAAGAGTCGCCATTACTCTGCCGAGATCGGTTAAATTTCCGTCAAACATTTGAAAAGAGTCACCCTCGTCTACCAAGGCTCCGACTTCTTTTAAGCTCAAGATGGTATTTGCCAAATTGGAGAGAGTAGGTGGATCAAGAGAATGTGAAAGAAGAATACGTGGCTCGTCGAGATCAAGGATTTTGGCTCGGAGAACGACATTGGCGAGCGGGGCGCGAAGTATTTCTGGTACACTGTAGTCATCCAAAATATTCTGTAAATTTTATGAGAAAGCGATTAATAAGTATTACATAGGAAAAATTTAATACATGAACTCTGATAAATTATACGCATATATAATATATCACTTGTAGATCTTAAAAAAATACTATATACAATGAGAGAGAGAGATGTAAATAAAATTACAGTAAAATCCTTTATATTACTTATTAAATATTAAATTCTATTAAACATACGATTTTGAATTCTATTTGTAAGTTTTGTCTTATACTTCAATAGTAGTGTAATATTACTCTTACATAATGTTACTTACGTCATAAAATGTTTTTGGTACTAATCTATACACTCTGCCATCCATTACACGACCCGTGCGACCAGCTCGTTGTATACAATTTGTTTTACTCGCCCAACATAGTTGCAAACTTTGATAATGTGTCGCGGGATCAAATGTCAGCAGTTTTGTAAGACAAAAATCTATCACTACAAATTATACATATTTTAATTAATCACTTCTTTTCACTTTATCAATAGTCAAATACTATAAAATAATAATGTTCATTTATATTAGTTTATTACTATATTTTTACATATTATTTTATATTTTAATACTTTTATATAATATTTCCCCCCTCCCTCCCCCAATTAAACAGTTTCGTTGTCTCAAGAATTATGATAATATATAACTCATAAAAAAAATGCATATTTACCATATTTTACATCTGGTACAGTAATACTGCTTTCAGCAATATTTGTGGAAAGTATAATGCGTCTGTAACCTTTCGGTGGTTTTTCAAAAACACGATGCTGCTCGTGATCGTCAGAAACCAATGAATGCAAAATCGTTAGGTCCCATAATTTATTCTGATGATAAGTTGACGACAAGTAATTATATAATTCCTCAATTTCATAAATTCCTGGTAAAAATATGAGAACGGCATGTCTCTGAGGTGAATTTGAATCTTCTTCATTATCATTTATATCAATTTCATCTAGAGCGTTGATAATAAGTGAGCAAAAATTGAGCATCTTTTGAGTGACCTTTGGTTCCATGACAAGTACTTCTGGTATCTATAAAATACACATTTATTGTATAATTATACTTTATGTACGTATCTTGGTTATATTATATAAAAATTTATGAGACTTGTAATATTAATATATAATTTTAATTTAACACTAAAATAATATATCACACAATACAGAAAATCATAAATTGTAAATAAGTATTTTTCGTAATCTGTACTCACACTTCCTAGATTCTTGATCTCATCCAAATAATATGTACGAATTTCAAAATTTTTCTTTTCAGGAATCTTGATAATTGGCGCCGGGATTAATTCATTTTCTACTATAGTAGAAAAATACTTTGCAAATTTTATTACATTAATTGTTGCTGACATGAGAATAACTTTGACTTGTCCAGAATTTGTTTGCAATAATCTTTTAACAACTAATAGAAGGAAATCCAAATTTTGATCGCGTTCATGAATTTCGTCTAATATAACATGAGTATAATCCAACATGTGTTTAGTGTGAATCAAATGTTGAAGGAGAATTTCAGTGGTGCAGTAAGTTAGACGGGTTTCGTGCGAGATTTCTTTTTGCATACCCACCTGGTAACCTACAAGGCTACCAAGACGCCAATTTCCTTCTTGGCTCACTCTTTTGGCGATACTTATAGCAGCAATTCGTCTTGGTTGCGTAACTATATTGAGATTATAATTCTTTAACTATTTTTTATGTACATATATACTCTAATTTTGTATCATATTATATTAATAAATAAAAGATAAACCTATAATATTGCAATTGAGTCTCTTCTTAATATTAGCATCGAGAATGAATTGTGGAATCTGCGTGGTCTTTCCACAGCCAGTTGGCCCTTGAATGATGACTACCGAATTCGTCTCGATTATTGAGAGTATCTTATCCTTTATAGACAGAATAGATAAATCGTTACATTTTGGATTGTAAGTAAAACTGCATTCTCGATAGACTTTAGCCAGATCTTCTACATAAAGACTTTGCAGATTGTCTTCTAATTCTTCTGTCACATTTGCATTATATTTCTTTCTATTTTCATCTCTTTGGTTCATATACTAGAATGAATATAGAAACACAACAGATGATAATTTTTCTTCTTGTACTCTTTCAGGATAAACATCTTTTTAAGTATCTCAGTTTATATTCATAATAATATACATATAAATGAATAAAATATAATTTTAAATATAAATTGGCTATAAAAAATTATATGTGTGATGAATGATCCTTTTACCCTTAAATACTCTTCGGCTTCTTCTTCTGTATAATCTTTCACATAAGTTTCTTCCATGGATTGAATAGATATGAAATGATTATCCTTTCCATTTGAGAAAGCCATAGTTTTAAAAGTCGATCTTCTACAGACTTATAGTAATCAATAATTTGTATAAAATCTACAAAAAAATGATGTTACAATAATACTGTAATTAAACATTATGCATACATTATAATATCGCTCAAAGAGAGAAGTTATTAGTCTTTGTTCGATATGCAAATGCTCTCGCTGAGTTTCAATGATTTAATCAAGAAAATTTAATTATCGATATGAGAGACTGCCTGGTAAATCTTATGCGTGGTCTACAATGGGCAGTAGCAGTAGTGGATTAAGGAGTAGACGCAGAAATCAACCAATCATAATCGAATGTGAGAAAGATAATCAACTACGATTAGTCGATTTCTGCACCTACTCCTTAATTCACTACTGCTACTGCCCATTGTAGACCACGCATTACGCTTACAATCAATAAGCCTGTTGGACAGTGGGCTACACACAAAACATCCACACATCTACTCACTAATCTAAATACTTCTTCTTTGTTTATTGGCTCTCGCCTCCAAGTAGGTAATAGGAAGACGATACGGCCAACTAATCTAAATACTGACTAATTAGTAAATACTGACTAATTAGTAAATACTGTAAATACTTTATTGATCGTAATTTGCAACTGAATATAGATTTATAATAAAGTCTAGGGAAATACTACGGTATGCATCACGTATACTATAGTATTTGCTAATTTTTCGTATAAGTTTCTTTTCAAAAGACTCAGGGCGTCTCAGGGGGTCCTGCTAGTGTTGCTTGGAATCTTTAAAAATTTTTGTACTTAAAAGAAGATTATATTCGGACGTTGAACAGAATGAAAGCGATGACGCTGAGCAATGCTGAGTGATGCTGAGCACAAAAAGTATGAGCAACGTGTTTAGTACATGTTCTGTGAAAAGATCTTAGGCCGGAATCAGACTACGCATTGAAGATTGAGATCGAAGATTGAAGATTGAAATTTGACTAATGAGGGCAAAGGAATTTTAGCTCCTATTGTTATGATTGGTCAAATTTCAATCTTTCAATCTTCAATCTCAATCTTTAATGCCTAGTCTGATTCCGGCCTTAAGCCTTGTGTCCACGATGCACATAGATCGAACATTCTGTTCTTAGCTTGAAACCGGAAGTTGGCAGTTTAACTAGACTAGAGACCCTATACTAAGAATCTGGCCAATGTTGTCATCCATCCTATTGGTTTTGACAAAATATGGCGGAGCCAATGAAGTGTTTCAAATTAATCGATCACATCACGTTTGTGGTTATGTATAGAGTCCCTATACTATAGGGTTATGTACGACGACGCCATGTTTTGTCAAACTAGCAACATTGGCCAGACTCTTAAGCCTTGTGTCCACGATGCTAGAAATCCGTCCGAGTTCTCGATCCAAGTCCTGAAATAGAAATAGTTGTACTTTGATGACTGTAGATAGCGTTAACACAATAGGATATATGTAAACGTACATATATCCTACGACATACGTAATCTTGTTGTGTTGGATCGGAAAATCATTTTGCGCTGATGTACGACAACGATTAATACACGTTTTCGTAATTTATATGATATATAGTAAATCTCGAGGGATCGTTTGGTACGGACATGCTTTCCTTTACATACTTTCCTTTTTTCAACGGATTTACTTAATAATTACATTGGAGACGCGGCCATTCTCTAACTGAAGAAAAAGCGTAATTTATATCAACATTGATATAGAATTTACAAATGTGAAATTCTAATTTTTTAAATACATTGAAATAAAAATAATATTTTGAAATAAATATAAGTTTGTTCCGTTTAATGCAATAAAAGTTTGAAATCATTTAGTTAAATAATTAGAATGAAAAATGCATGAAAAACAGAGCATATCCAGTATTAATATTCCTTCAAGTCTGAGTAAATTTTAATTTATTTTGATTATTCGGGAAATATAATAGATAAAGCTAAAAATATTTTTTTAACTATTAAAAATTATTGATATATGTGAAATTAAAATACGAACTGCTTTTAATTGAAGAGAACTAATGTACATAACCTAACCTATTCACAGTGTTAGTTGGAACATGAATAACTCAGCAAGAAAGACAAAATTGAAGAAATTGCTGACTCTTGCAACTTTTGCTATGGTTGTGGAACAACAAGAAGAGCAAGAAATATAACGGAGAATTACAAAACCGACAACGGAGGTGGTGGACAAGAGAGTGGATTGTACGAAGAGAGTTTGAATTAAGAGGATCTGTTCACTTAGCACTCAATGAACTTATCTACGAAGATATAGAATCTTTTTGTAGATTCTTTAGAATGGATTTTCAATTATTCAACAATCTGTTGGATAAAGTATCTCTATATATTCAAAAACAAGATACAGTTATGCGAAAGTGCATTCCATCAATTCAAAGACTATCCTTGACTCTAAGATTCTTAGCTACTGGGGAATCTTTTCGCAGCATGGAATTCGCAACAAGAGTACCAGCTTGTACTTTATCACGTATTATTCCTGAGACAGTTAGAGTCATCTATGAAGTACTAAAAGATGAATATTTAAGGGTAACTATTAAAATTATAATTTTTATTTCCTTGTATCGAATATGCTATCAATATTTCAAATAATATTTACATACATAATAATTAGCATACATAATATTTTAGACTCCAGATACCGAAGAAGAATGGATTCATGTTGCTGATAATTATTTGAGACAATGGAATGTGCCAAACTGCATCGGTGCAATGGATGGCAGGCATATTGAGTTTAAAGTTCCTCTCAGTCAAGGATCATTGTATCATAATTATAAGAGTACAAACAGTATTGTTTTATTAGCATTAGTTAATGCTCACTATCAATTTATATATGTCAACGTTGGTGTTAATGGTAGAGTAAGCGATGGAGGAGTTTTTCGTGAAAGCGATTTGGCAAAATATATAAATGATTCACAAAATCCATTAAATGTGCCAACAGATAAGCCATTACCTGGTATGAATCAGCCTATTCCTTTTGTTATTTTAGCTGATGCGGCTTTTCCATTGCAAAATCACATATTGAAACCTTATCCATCACGCAACTTGTCTCATGATGAACGAATATTTAATTATAGACTAAGTAGAGGTAGAAGAGTAGTTGAAAATGCTTTTGGCATATTAGCTAACAGATTTCGCGTTCTTCTAACACAAATATATTTATCCGTAGAATCAGTTCAAAATATAACACTTGCTTGCTGCGCTTTACATAATTATATCAGTAAAGAAAATAATTCTTTACAAGGAGCTGTAGATATTGAAGATTTAGAAAATGAAACCATAATACCTGCTACAGAAATAATAATGCTGGAGAAATAATAATGTACAGTTACGTAATTTAGAAATTGTAAACATAAGATCTAATAGAAATGCAATTTATATTCGTGACGTTTTTAAAGAATATTTTAATACTGTTGGAAGAGTTGAATGCCAAGAAGCTATGATTTAATTTTGTTAAGTATTTATAGATATGAAATAGATATAAAATATAAAATATAAGATATAGAGATATAGAGATATATAGATATATAATATAAAATACTTAAGTTATAGATATAAAATTGCAACATGCAAAATAATTGTATTTATTGTCTACTTTGTAACAATTACATTATATTTTGTATTAACACAATAAATAGCTATTACATCGTAAATCATTTTTAATGTACAACAAAAATGTATTGTAATAGATTTTATAAAAATGTTAAATTTTATGAATAAAATATATAATATTAATGAGGAATGAGTATTTTACTTAGATAAAACAAATAACACAGAAGTTGCAGTGATAGCTATCACTGATAGCAGAATAAAATAATAATAAAATAATAAGTATAGTAATAAAATAATTTTGTATCATATACTTATACGTACGTTACTATAGTAATAAAATAATTTTGTATCACATACTCATACGTACGTTACTCACTATAGTAATAAAATAATTATCACATACTTTTAACACAACTTATATGAACACTTGTATGAATAATAATAAAATAGAACGATATAAAAAACAGTATATGTTATTTAATCACTGTCTGCATCATCTACTAATGCGATAATGTTTCTTTGCAAACCTTTTAATTTTTTCAAATTTTTAATTTTGCGTAACTCCTCTAAATATAGAATCCAATGTTTCAAGCCGTCTTCTGTTTCTTCATTTTTAACTAATGATTCAATTGCAGTCGATGCCTTTGACCAAAAATTGTTTGTAGCTTCAAGGGATACAGTTTCAGATTTTTTTCTTTTAGATAACGGTGTTGCGGTACGTGATTGTGTTGAAGTGTGACTCATTGAAGGGGACGACTGAATATTTTCATGGATATTTTCTACATAAAATAAATAAAAATAATAATTATAAATAAATCGAAAATTTATAATTCTTATAAATATGTATATACATACACATATACATGCGTGATATAAATATATTAAAATATCTTATATATTAAAATATATATAAATATATTAAAATATATTATAAAATATAATAAAAATCTATCTTTCTCACCTTTATCATGGTCTTTCTCTTTTAAAACATTATATACATCCAATAGCTGTAAACTGTCCGTATCATCTTCATTTAGTAACCTGTTCATTGTTGAAGATTCTGATTCATCCTTAGAAAACTATAAATTACCATTATTTTTCAATTGTTATTTATCTAATTATAATATTTTTATAACTTTCAAGTATCTTTTTATTTCTACTCACTCTTTCTGTTATAGAAGATTCTCCTTTTCTCTGTGCAATATAAGGATCGAGAAATTTCATATCCTCGTACAACCACCAGGTAGGTCTATAAATCTTATCAGTTGATGCACCGCTTGCTTTTGATTGTTTAATCTTATTGAGATAATCTAAATATTGTGATCTTAAATTGTTGATCTTCTTTTTTGCGATTTCTATTGTTATTGGTTGTTTTGTGATCTCTGTATACTGATCGCATATTATTTGTAAAGCTTTTTCTCTTTTTATACGATTATGATAATCTACAGATTTTACAACGTATAAACATGGATGTTGTTGATACAATAACAACAAAGTTCGAACTTTATTTCTATCCATGTTTTCCTGAAAATTGATAATTATATTTTTTAGTGCAGAAATATATTGTTATATTTTAATTATTTTAATTTATACATTTTATAATTTTAATTTTACTACAAGAATCCATCGATTTAATTCTGTCCGTTTAATTTATTTATTCTTGCTTACCATTCTTGTTTTATTTATTCTTGCTTACTGTCTTAATGGATTGCTTTAAATTGTCTTCACGCGTCCTACTGGCTCGAAGGCTGTCGTTCTGATCAGTTCTGATGAAGTATCTACCAGTATCTACGTAATGTTTCTCATGTTGTCCAAACTGACTAGCTTTATAATGTTGGCTAAAGGAATTGCATCAAAATGAAGCAGCTAGTACGAAAAATGGGACAGGATGCATTTTTTTGTACGAGGCTTCTGTTCGAGATATTTATCCGAGTTGCCTGTGTCCACGATTCGAGTTTTTAGTAACATTTTCTTGGATCGAAAATAATCGAGAACTCGGATCAATTTCTAACATCGTTGACACAAGGCTACGAGACTTCTGTTCGAGATATTTATCCGAGTTTCCTGTGTCCACGATTTGAGTTTTAGTAACTTTCTCTCTATCCGAGATCTCAAATCGATTTCTAGCATCGTGGACACAAGGCTTTATAGCTGCTATGCAATTGATGACACTAGACGAGTTTAAAATTGTCAATAAGGCTAGGTCCACAATCTTGCTTTAGTCCGGACAAGAAGACTAGAACCACAGTATATACAAATAGGGTCTCTAAACTAGACCCGTTGCATCTCTTTCTATCTTGAGAGAGAAAGAGAAGCGCTCTTAATAGTCGCAAGTGTAAATAAACAGGTCAGAAAATGCGATCATAAACATATGAGATAAAATTATTTTATTTTGAAATAATATTAAAAATATATCAAATTCATTCAAATAATTATTATACAAACCTAATGATATTTATCTAATGATAGTAAAGTTTATATTAATATAATCGAGTGATACATTTAAATTCGAATGATACCTAACCTAACCAATTAACTTAGGCATCATTTATATATAACATTCTTCTAAATTTGCTCAGTGAACAACATTTTTTTAGTTTTTAAAGGAAAAATCTTACAAAATCATATTTAATTAATTGTATTAAGTTTATTATTAATAAATTTTACTCATCACAAATCATACTAATCATATAGGTATAGTAATGTATGAAAAATACATAATTTTAATACAAGATAAATAAAATTCTCTAAAAAATTAAATGTATAGGAAAAATATAGAAAACATATAGGAAAAGAATTTTGGAACAAGTTTTATATTAAACAATAATAAGATTGAAAGACCGCTAATGTTAAACATGATAATTTTTAAATTAAATTTTTAGAAATCAAATTTTATTTATTGATTTTTAAAATTAACCAATGTAGTAAACTTCTTTCTAACTCTTTTTATTTTATGTTGTTTTGATGCAAATATGTACCGCAGTCTTAATTGTATATATGTGTGTAGCACAAGTTTTATTAATTCTGTTCTATCCAGCAGTGGTGCTTGTTCTAACATATGTAATACATCATCAAATATCAGATGTTCATAACGCAAAGCAATAATAATCATTCTTTGGATAGGATGCCGTTTATTATGTTCCTGTGGATATCTTCTTATTATTCTTTCTGCGATATTATTATACATAATTTAATAACATTACTTGATACATTACTTAGTCCTCCTCTACATTTTCTTTGTTGTAATGCTGACATGCAATCCGTTCCAATCAATAAATGCTTACAAATACAACATTTAATTTTTTTTTACTTTCCGGGAAACAAAACCAGAAATATATGCTACAACATCTTTAATATAATTTGATGTACACCAATTGTCACTTATATCGTCATCCGATTCAGAGACATTGATTCAGAGATACAATCATTTTCATTTTTATTTTCAGAATCATTTTCATTTTTATCTTCTACTATTTTATCTTCATAAAAATCCATAGTTTTTCTTTCATTTGTAATATTTAATATATTTGTATCATCCTGTGCAATAGCATTACCATGAGGCAATATTGTTAGTTTTGTATGATATAAAAGTCGTCTGTAAGCATAACTAAATTGCCTGGCTGATGGATTATTGTTATGACCACCTTTAGTTCGTATAGCTTAAAAAAACATCTCAAGGTGGTCTTGAGACATTTTGTATGTTATAGTAAAAAATTCTGTTTCTTGGTTGCAACTAGTGTTTCGGCTATATCTTTTATACTTTGTAAACATATTAGCATACCTAGAAAACCCATCTTCCTTTCTGAAAGAATGATCTTTTTGTCATCGATATACAGGGTGAGTCATTTTAATCTATGGACCCGAATATCTTCCAAATTACGGTATCTACAAAAAAATGGTTTAGATAAAAGTTGACCAGGACAGAGGGGGTCATTTAATTGTACCATTAGTTTTGACCTTGAGGTCAATTTTGAAGGTCATTTCAAGGTCACGATGGTTTTTTT
>NW_017257331.1:420338-422832 GCF_001594055.1 Mycetomoellerius zeteki
GGTTTATTAATCAAAAAATGCGTTATGAGCCTCAAACAACCTTGAAAATTGACCTCAAGGTCAAGCTAGTCAAAGTGATTTAAACTTTTACAATTCATTGACTTGTTTCAAGCATTATGCACATTTGTGTTACCCAGAAAACCACGTCATTTCAGAAAAAGTACACCAGATCGTTTTTCAGGCATTTGACCTTCATTTTTGACCTTTCCAAGGTCGCAAAAACAATTTTTTCATAAGACAAGTTTGATGTAAAATTTTCCGCTCTTTCGAAATCCGCAGTCAAAAATAGGGTGCCCCATTTAAAAAAACCATCGTGACCTTGAAATGACCTTCAAAATTGACCTCAAGGTCAAAACTAATGGTACAATTAAATGACCCCCTCTGTCCTGGTCAACTTTTATCTAAACCATTTTTTTGTAGATACCGTAATTTGGAAGATATTCGGGTCCATAGATTAAAATGACTCACCCTGTATATATACTACTAGATCATGTAACTCCTTTACAAATAATGAAGTCTGCTCTTTACTCATGCACTGTCTGAATTGGTGTATGTACACGATGCAATAAGTTGAAGTGAATCAAACATATTATTTGTTTCGTTTCCATTTATTTGCACTACTTTCAGACAGTGCGAGGAGAGGAATAAAGTACAGATTTATGGGCAATAACAGATTCGGATATATTGTATGTGTAGACACGATGTAGATAATAGGTATAAAGGAACCTGCGGGATGGTCTTCAGTCCCAAAAATCGCATGTTTTATTCTAGTCTGACTACGTTCCAATATTTTCACTGCCAGTACTAAAACTCTATAATGTACGTTAAGCCGTAATTACACTAGTGATTGGCGATTGTGATTGACGATTGAAAATTACTTTTCAACCAATCAGAGCAAAGCCTGAAAGTCACCGATTTCTTTGCTCCGATTGGTTGAAAAGTAATCGTCAATCACAATCGCCAATCGTTAGTGTGATTACGGCTTTATGTTACGACGAGATACTATGGCTGTGTTCCAAAATTCACAGTCAGTGCTGAAAATATATGGTATACACGTAACATAAGGCTTATTCTTTTTGGCTGAACTTTTGCACCAGTTCATCTTTTTTCCTCTTTTTTTTTCCTAAAGAGAAAAGGACGAAAGATGAACTGGTGCAAAAGTTCAGTCAAAAAGAACAGGCCTATATACACGTAACGTAAACTATAGATTTTCAGTGTTGGCAGTGAATTTTGGAACACATTTCGCCCGTTGGTAATTATATGCACTATAGATTTTTTGTATTGGTAGTACTGGTAATGAATTTCGGAACGCAGCCTCTATCGGTACCTCTCTTCTCTCTGGGTGCTTTTCATTTGATGACATAAGTCGAGACAAGTCGGCACAAGCGTCGTTCTATCTTTGTTGACATTCAGAGAGTGACAAAGATAGAACGACACTTGTGTCGATTTGTATCATCAATTGGAAAGTACCCTCTATTGCCAATGCCCGGTTTGACCGCGATGTGTGAATGTTTTATATGTTGGAAGACAATTTACTAACGGACATAGAACAAGGATCCGAGATTTGTCAATACTAAACTTCAAGAAGAAAGATTTTAATGTAAAAGGTGACAAAATATTAACCTAGAAAGAAAGTTTAACGACTATGTCTAAACGTAAACATCAGCATTCTGCAACTTCAGGTAAGAAATAATGCTATATATGTAATGAGTCATAAAAAAACAATGAAAGAATAAGGGCAGTAGGAGTCAAGCGCGGGAGACGTTGCGCAAATAACACGACTATCGTAGCGTGAAACTTCTTTACTAAAGCGCTTACATGTTTCGGCTCATTTTTGAGCCTTCTTCAGAGATAAGAAATAAATTCACATACATAGAATATAACAATTATTAACTAGTCATGGTGATCTTCCTCACCTCGAGAGTATAAATGCCAGAATTAAATCCAGATAAAAATGCAGTAAAAAAGAAAAAAGGGAAAGAAATTTTGAAATTCTCGAAATAAAGAAAATGTAAAACTGATGTATCAAAAAATTTTGAAATTATAATTAATTATTCCGATGGTTAGGAAGCTCACCTTGATCACAAGATACCCAGGGCTGGGTAATATTTAAAATAGTTCCATTTTAAATATGTATTTAAAATGGAAATAGCATTTTACACTTTCCATTTTAAATGGTTTTTGGAAAACCATTTTCATTTTACATTTGAAATGGAATCTTGTCTATCATTTAACCATTCATAAAATAGGTAAATGGTTTTTCTATGTTTTCACAAATTTTCCCTAGAATCATTGACGTATAAAAAGAACTAAGTCCCATGATTTTTATGAATATTCAAATAAACTGCAAATTAAACTGTAAAGAGAAAATTAATTCCAAATAGTCCATAAATATTGATTAAATATCTCTTAATAAAAAATGAATGTTCCTGCATTATGTAAAATACTATATACATTTCTAAAAATGTATATTACTCTTAACATCTAATTTTGA
>NW_017257331.1:423527-424835 GCF_001594055.1 Mycetomoellerius zeteki
GACTTTAGATCATTTTCAAAATTCCTTTTCTTGATTTTGATTAATTTTTTAACGCTAGTTTTCTAATTACTGTCTCAATGAAGACCAATTAAATCAATAAGAGACTAACTGTGTCTGACACTGACTGGCCAACTTATCAGAAACCGGTTTTTGAATTATTAAGAGTAATGTTTGCGATGCGGTATCTTGTGATCAAGGTGAGCTTCCTAACCATCGGAATAATTAATTATAATTTCAAAATTTTTTGATACATTAGTTTTACATTTTCTTTATTTCGAGAATTTCAAAATTTCTTTCCCTTTTTTCTTTTTTACTGCATTCTTATCTGGATTTAATTCTGGCATTTATACTCTCGAGGTGAGGAAGATCACCATGACTAGTTAATAATTGTTATATTCTATGTATGTGAATTTATTTCTTATTTCTGAAGAAGGCTCAAAAATGAGCCGAAACATGTAAGCGCTTTAGTAAAATAAAGAAGTTTCACGCTACGATAGTCGTGTTATTTGCGCAACGTCTCCCGCGCTTGACTCCTACTGCCCTTGTTCTTTCATTGTTTTTTGATTTATAAGGAGTCTTAGTCAGGTTGATTTATTATGAGTCATAAAAAGTTGACAATACTACACAACATTATAATACAAATACAGATTTTTAGACTAAAATTATACTGATATATATAGGACCCAAAGAGATAAATATATTCTTTCATTAATGTCAATTAATTAAATGTTTTTGGAAAGGAAATATTAAAAAGTACTTTTTGAAATGAAATATGGTATTCTGAGTGAATAAAGCATATTTTATTGTCTTGTAAATAATATGCTTACATATTTTTTATACAAAGTGATGAAAATATTGGGTGCTTTCCATTTGATGACACAAGTCGACACAAATGTCGTTCTACCTTTGTCACTCTCTGAATATCAACAAGGATAGAACGACGCTTATGTCGACTTGTGTCATCAAATGGAAAGTACCCATTGTAAATTTTATTGTATTGCCTACCATCAGTGTAAAAATTATTACAAAATCATCACACATACACACACACACACACACACACACACACGCGCGCGCGCGCGCGCGCGCGCGCGCGTGCACGCACGTACATAAAAAAAAAACGTTTAATTGTATGTATAGAGTATTTTATTAGTTATCACAGGATAACGTCTCTATGAGAGAGAGAGAGGAGGGGGGAAAAGAGAGAGAATGATATACATTTTAGAAGAAAAAAATAAATATAAAAGTTATTTACATATTAAAAATTTCATACACCTCTTAAAATAACTGAAAATTCTATATTGGGGG
>NW_017257331.1:424987-426213 GCF_001594055.1 Mycetomoellerius zeteki
CCGTGAGTTGTGAAACTGGGCCTCAGTAGTCCTAAATCTTATCGTTGAAGTTAATCACTAGCCAACTTGTACGACGAACGCTGATTGGCCAATTCACCGATTAAGACTAAGTAAGACTACCGACTACTGATTTACTAGGTGCTTTCCATTTGATGACACAAGTTGACACAAATCGACACAAGGGTCGTTCTATCTTTGTCATTCTTTGAATGTCAATAAGGATAGAATGATGCTTGTGTCGGTTTGTGTCATCAAATGGAAAGCACCCATTGTAGACCTCCGATATGGCATATAGGAACATCAGTATATATGGCTATCAGTTTTTTCATTTAAAATGGAACCTGTACATTTACAAAAATATGCAGACAATTGTCAACTTATATGTACATATATAATTGAATATAGCGGTAAGTTATAATCATATATATATAATTTATCAAATTAATTTTTCAGATTCTGAATATTCTGATACTTCTGACAATGATAATGAAGGAAATCTTTCTGTATCCTCTTCATCTATATCACAAAAATCGAGAACAAAACTGTCACTGTTTTTTAATATGGACAGAGATGATAAAAAAAATAAGTTTGGCACATGTAAGTTATATAAACAGCAAAAAATAATAAAAAATATCAAAATGAAGGATTTCAACACAACGGGATTAAAAAGACATTTAAAAAATACTCATGGGAAAGAATTTCGTCAATTATATGGACTCACTTCAAAACATCAGCAACTTTTAAATTTTCAACCGAAGGTAATTTTAGTAAAATATGAATAAATGTATATTACACACATGAGGTGCTGTATATATACAATGTATATAATAATTAAAATATCTTAGAACATATTAAGGAAATTGCTCTCCAAATTAACATGCATGATTTGATAAAGTGAGTGATACACATGAGAATAATATAACTATTGTAATAGCGATTCATTGGACGCATTAGTGCGCACAAAGTACATATTAAAGCCACTGTACGCTTATTTAATCTGAGTGTAAAAATGATATGTGCGAATACTTCGAATTATAAAATATATTTATTTTATAACATATATATTTTTAAAATAAAAAAGTAATAAACCTCCCAGGTCATATTACATTGAGCTGTACTGATTGTTATATATACATAGATTTATTATAATCAATAACACTAATATACGAAACGTTTCGACTTCACAGAGTCCTCATCAGCCATAAATAACCCCATTGGGGCTGATG
>NW_017257331.1:426665-432971 GCF_001594055.1 Mycetomoellerius zeteki
GAGCGCCCGGCCATGACATCGGCGCGGCCGACCGGGACACACAGCAAGGGAGGCCCTCCCGTGAAGATTTTTCGGGGCCGCAAGGCGCCCCGTAGCGAGTCGCCGCGCACGTCCTTGCGCGCGAGGGACCGCTAACCCGCTAATTGGTCGCGGCAACGCGCGACGCGGCTGCGCAACCCCGTAAGGGGAGAGCTCGCGGATTGATCGCGCATAGATCGCGATCCTACTCGTCCTCTTCCGCTCCGAGCTACCGACTAAACGAGACGTCCCGGCCCGGCGAGAGTTTCGAGGACGAGCGAGAGGCCCCGAGTCAGAGGATCGTCGCGGGATCCAGCCATCGGTGAGGTTGCCCCTTGGGCGGATACCGGGTTCTTGTGAAGTCGCATGCAACGGGGCAGAGGGTCGCCCTCGCGTTCTGTCGTCGGCACGCGAATTTAGTGTTAGTGCGGTGGCCGCCATAAGCGGCGCCGTCTTGGTGTCACGGGTACGGCGTAGCCGGCGCCAAGCGTGAGAGGCTCTCGGGCCCGCGTGCACGGGGCTATCGGGGATAGCGTCGAGTTGCGAGGACGAGCCTCCTGGAGATCGCAGTCTTGGCGAGGCGGAAGAGCCATCGCGTGGGATATCGCGGGCGTGAGCTCGGCGGTCGCAGATATTTTCCGCGTGCGTATAGCCGGTGTGTGTGTGTGTGCGTGGACGAGCGTGCGCGTGTGGTTTGCGTTACCGTCGCTCTGTGGCCGTCCTTGAGGTGGTGAGCGAGAGCGTCGCGTCGGGGCGCGGGTACGCCGTTCGACAGTAGGGCTGATTCCTAGAGCGTACCGCCGAGCTTCGCGGCGGAATCTTCGGCTCAGCGGCGTGCATGAGCGTGCATGTTGATTCGCGAGGTCCCGGCGCCGGGTCGGCCTGTTGAAATTGCTTGCTAAGGTCACCGCTTGCTATATCTCTCTCCACGGCTATCGTGCCTGCTTGACCGCATGGCCGGATTATCGGTTAAATAGCGCCGCTTTCGTTTGGCCGCGTAAGAGCTACCGCTCTCTGTCCGTCGGTTGTCGTTCTTTTCTTGTTTTTTTTTGTTTGCGATCTCTACGCTTTCGGCTGTTGGTGCTGTCTTTCGCTTCTGCCTATTAAACGCACTTATTATTTACTTGATGGAGATAATTGTGTTCACGCCCTGCCCTCGAAGGTCCCGTTCCTACTCCGGTTAACCGGCCCTTACCCGTACCCCCCCCCCTCTGCCGTTAGGTAGAGCTAGCCGGCCCTCACGCGAGCGAGAAACCGCTCTCGGTTTTTGTGGATCCTTGGTGTTACCGGAGTCTCGCGGTTTCCGCGTGGTTTGCGTTCCCGTTCGCGGGATCGACGTTGCTTGGAAGCACGTCTGGCACCCAACATTGTCGCGGCTCTCGATTCTCGCTCGACCGCGTGAGGTACCCTTCCGTACGAGGGCCATCGCCGGCCCTCCGATCCGATTGATCCGCCGTTCCCCGGAGCGCGCTCCCGCGCGCGCTCCGCACCAGATCGACGCCGGGGAAAAGCGTGACAATATATAACAATCAGTATAGCTCAATTGTATTATAACCTGGGAGGTTTATTTTTTTATTTTTGAAATTTATTTGAGCAGATATTAAATCATTTTAATTTGTATATATATTTTATTTAACAGTGCAATAAATTGTATTGAAAATTTCACACTTTAACATTTTTATATTAAATGCATCTTTATATCAATTTGTGTTTGAAGGCTTTAATACAAACCAGTGTGCACTGAGTGCGTCCAACTAAATTTGCTATTAGATTTTTTAAATATATCATGTTAACTTTGCTAAAAAATATTTTTGTTAAATAACAATAAATATGTTTGTTATATAACATTAATAAATAATATCTGTTTTTAATTTCAGGTTCAAGCTTCGTGTAGCAATATTAACTACACAGAAAAAATTGTACAATGGTTGGCAATGAAGTATTTGCCGTTTAATTTTTTTGATGACACTGCCACACAATCTTTTTTTACCATATTAAATCCTTCTCCTAAGTATCCCAAACGCGATACTTTGAAAAGGAAAGTATTGGAAATATTTGAAAAAAGAAGGATACAGTAATCAATATATTGAAAAATAATGAATCCAAAATTTCCTTCACGATCGATGGTTGGACGTCTATTGCTGGGAAATCCTATTATGGTATTACTGCACATTTTGTGGATGCTAACTGGAAACTGCAATCCATAGTTCTAGATTTCGTACCATCCAATGGAGCCCATACTGGCAAGGATATAGCAACATTGTTTTACAATTCTTTGAAGAACTTTAATATTGAATCGAAGATTCAAGGTAATAACATGTACAGTTGCAAGCAATGATATTTGATTTCATTTATATTTGTAACTTTTAACTATTAAAGGATTCCCGATTTTACAATTTACATACATTGATGTGCTTTTTACTTTATCAAACAAAATACTTATGGACAATCAAAAAATGTTCTATTGAAAAAGTCTATAGATTATTTGGTATTATCGAAACGATCTTGTGAGAATTGTCTAACAAGTAGATGTGATCATAGGTATCGTCGTGGATAATGTTGCTAGTAATACCGTATTTATTCGAGAGCTGCAATTAATTTTACAAAATGAGAATATCGATTTCGACTGTGAAGATTGTCATTTCCGATGCTTTACGCATATTTTAAACTTGGGAGTTCAGGATATGCTGCGTGAACTACAATTAGATGATCAGGAAGAAACTAATTCTGATTGTTCCGAAAACGAAGATAATGTGGCTACACACACACACACACACACAATACATAATGATACTTTTAATAATCCCATTAAAAAAATTAGAGCTCTTTTTTTAAAATTGAAAAAATCCGAGCAAAGTACAAATATGCTGAAAAGTGCGTGTACTATGAGTGATACCAAGTTTTTATCACAAAAAATCGATGTGTGCACACGCTGGAATTCAACACATGATATGATCAAAGTTGCGTTATTGTTGAAGCCTGCACTGATTAGTCTGTGTCAAAGTAATACCGCATTTCACATGTATCTACTCTCTGAAGAGGAATGGTATTTGTGCTCAGAAGTTCAGAAATTTCTAAAACATTTCAAAACTGTCTGTTGTTCTTGGCGGTGATAGTTATGTATCCTTACCGTACGTTATAGTAGTATTCAACATGCTTTTAGATAAAATTGAGAATAAAATGCAAATTCTGAACCATACTGATAAATTGTTCAATGCGTACCAAGCTGGCCGAGAAAAATTACTTAAACATTATCATAAATCCAACTGGATTTACTGCGTTTGTCTTGTGCTAGATCCGAGACACAAAATTGAAAGTTTTAACGCAACAACCTGGGGAAAAGAAATAAAAGATCAGACTATTAAAAAATTTGAAGACTTATATAAGAAAATATATTTTATTCCTTTAGAAAATTCCCTAGATAATAATTTGCGTAATTCCTCGCCTGATGATTATGATGATGACGATGATAACATTGATATAAGTGCAATATATGAAAAATCTGTTAAGAATTCAGATTGGAGAAATGAATTAACGAAATATTATAATACAAGAAGAACAGACAAGAATGTTGACATATTAGCATGGTGGTCAACTAATTCACAGGAGTATCCATGTTTGTCAAAAATGGCTCGAGACTTCCTAGGAACGCCAGCCACGTCCGTTCCAGCGGAACGATTGTTTTCGAAAGCTGGATTAATCATACGCAAGCACCGTAGCCAGCTAACTGCTGAATCCGCCAGATCATTAATATGCCTAAATTCGTGGTACATGTCAAACATATAAATTAAATTGTTTTAAACATTTATTTGTTTTTTTTAAAACTTACAATTTATATTATTGTAAAAGTACGATTAAGATAAGAATATATTATTAAGGCTTTATTTTTAAAATTGAAAAAATCAGAGCAAAGTACAAATATGTATGTACTAGTACCTAATCATTATACGTATGTATATACTACTGTAATCCTGTAAAATTACAATAAATATACAAAAAATTCATTTATATTCACAAATACAGTCTATTCCACAAGAGCGTACGTATTGTTTCTCTTAAAAAACAAAATTGTTGCAAATTTAACAAAGTTTTGTTAAATTTTTAATAATTTTCGATCTCGAATCTCTCCGAGATCTCATTGAGATCTCGTCGAGATTAACGGAAAATAGTTTAAAAAATACAGAATTGTTAAAAATTTAAAATTATGTTAAATTTTTAACAATTTTGTATTTTTTAAACTATTTTCCGCCAATCTCGACAAGATCTCGATGAGATTCGAGATCAAGATCGAGATTAGATATTGCGAGTCTCGAAAATTCGAGATCGAGATACATATACCGAGATATTTGCGAGATCGAGATCGAGATTGCAAAAATCTCGTCTCGTCTCGTCTCGTGCGCATCTCTAAGTGCAGCCTGATTCGGCCTTTTATTGATTTGACGAAAAAGGGGTCCTTTCGTCAGTCGCCTATGAGATCCCTCAAAAATCTGAATGTTTGAGGTGACCTCGTGATTTTGGTTGCGATTGGCGATTTTGAGTTTATGGCGCTAAGTGAAGTTTCGCTGCCATGCGCGATGGAAATTCAGCACTGATGATTAGAGCGCGAGCAAAGGACGCGTTTTACGTAGCGCGCGCGCGCCTGCGTTACGGTATCGAGAATTAGAATAGCCGTTTGACTAATGTTTTGTGTGTATGTACAGCATGCAAAGTGATAACAATTTAACACAGAAGGGTGATCTTCACGAAATCTAGAACATTCTAGAACTGCCTTTGGCAACAAAGCTTTCCCAATGTTTTTCGCCTATATGCTGTACATATTCTTTTGTCTATATCTTTTCTCACGAATGCTAATCTTGAACAGACTGTATTCTCATCATACACGATCGTGTATGATGAGACAGTATGCGGTAGTATTGGCAGGTACATTCTCCTTGCAGTCAAATTCTATGCGTACATCCACGGTTGCGCTCTTGACAGATTCGTTTTGTCGCGAACAATCAATAACCGCGAAAGGCCCTTTCTCGATAAACGAGAGCACGTTGAGAAGCGTTTCGAAGCAGTCGATTCCGTAATAGGCTTTACGAAAACGCGCGTACATATCAAATAAAACGGCATATCTCTTTTTGCCAAAATCCAGATTCAAATCATCGTGCGGCTAAAACTCTGAATTTAGATAAAGTTTCATGTTGCTCAAATTACAATCATCGAACAGGCTAGCATTTCGAGAGATGAGATTCTTTCGACCGGTCTGCAGAGCAAAGATAACGTATCGCGGCTTCTCAAGTTGAGTCGTCGTTTTGACGGCCCATGAATGCTTGGTAGTACTCTGTAACAGAGGATACTCGTACAGATTTTACGAGCGAAAACTCATGCTCAGATAACGATCGCTTTCCAATGCTTTCAGCATCGACAATTTATTCATCTCGTTTAACGTAACGTGAGGCATCCGCTGCACTTTGAATAATTCAATCTCAGGCTCCGTCGCAGGATTTCTCACCAAGCAATTGTAGTCGTTGCATTCTTATCAAAATCAATTCGTGACGAGCGTTAACGACCACGCGTTTGTAATCTTCGCAAAAACCCAACAATAAGTTGAGCGGTACGCAAAAATTAAAGTATCCTTCCTCCATGTCGGATCTAGTGTTCCATCCAGCGTTCAGCGCAATCAAAGATTTGTCGTACGTCAGCGACACATAGTTCTTGAGGGTACTGGTAACTCCGACGTTTCTGTTGCGGTCAATCTCCACCCGTTCAGTTCGTATCGAATTTCATCAAACATGAATGCCACGCAATTATTTCTAAGCGTTGTTGGCGTATCATCATCTTTCTTCTTCAGCGTCAATCTTCCTTCGACGTAGAGAAAACTGTCGCACGGCAACGTGTATAAATCCTACTGCTGTATGGATATCCGTATCTCATCGCTGTGTGGAAACGTTGTGTTAGCGTACGGATTGTATGAGTGAGTCTCGATCTTGACGATGCAGTCGTCACAGATCGGCTCGCTGGCAATGTTTAAAATATTGGTCATTTCGTACGATGAATCCCAACGACTTTAAAAATGCTATACTGGAAGCAGTGAGTTTCTTTCTAGATGACATTTCTCCGGTAATAGGCGTATCTCTCGTCCGTTTCAACTGTTCGTTCAACATAAGCATCTCACATTAGCGCCGTCGTACATGCAATCTTCTCTCCACGAAAATCGAGCACTCGATCGTCTTGATCCACCACGCGAATCGTCAGATCTGTAATGCTCTGTACGACGATCGGAAGGTAAATGATCTGCGTCGG
>NW_017257331.1:433001-434823 GCF_001594055.1 Mycetomoellerius zeteki
GTGAAAACTCACGTATCGTATGCACACACCTGTCGTTGCTGTACGCACCCGCAGTCACGTTACACTCGATACGAATAATGTTTGCGCTGATGATGTTTGTAGGCACGTTCGATTCGTGCCACTGCCGCGGCTCAAGCACGAGATTTGACGAAAATCCCAATAACGATCCAATGTTGCGAGGTTTTGTAAAATCTATTCGATAGGCGCATTTAATCTCATTTCTCATTGTATTATTGTTGGCGCGAATCTCCAGCGGGAACTCGCCGTTTTCATCCACCTTGCAATTCGCAGCGTGAGAACGTAAAATGTCGCGTTTCAGATACCGCTCTATATCACGCAGTTCATACGATTCTTCGGGAATGACAATTTCGTCAACGTCAAAGTAAAACATATTGTTTGTCGAATTTACATTCGCTAGGGTATGGTATGTTTCAAAGTCCGTCAGACCGAGTTCGTAATCGGCATCGTTCAAATCCACAGCTGGAAAGTAGCTCACAGCAAGGACGCTACTTTTGCCATCATAAATGTCAACGACATGTTTACACGAATACTGAGTTAAACGGTGCAATGTCGATCTTTAAATTGCTTGTCAATCGTTCGTAGAAACTGTAAACATAACTGTAGTCCACAATTATTCTGATTGTAGCGTTGATAATGCGTGCGATTGTACTCGATTACACTGTTTACCAGATATCGTTCGAGTTCCTTCGGCGGTCGAAGATTGTCGAAACTGTCGAAATATATGGCGCGATTTCCCCTTTTCGCATATGTCACCCAATGCGACCGGGTGATCCCTCGACATTATCCAAATTTACGATACCGCTCTCGTTTCGATGTACTCCTTCCACCGGTAATGTAGTACGCATAAAGATACCTCTAAAATATGGAATGCGCATACAATTTGCAAGTTGCTGCAGTTGCACGTTGGTAGTTACGCCCTTTGGTAGTTTTAACGTCTCGTCGACGTTTTTTTTTCTACGCGCAACACCTCGTCCGCGCTTGTAGGGAGCGAGATAAACGCCATGGCCTTCCATGACGCGATTATGTCGTTGCAGTTCTTGCAGCTGATGCTGCGCCGCTTTGCTATCGTTTACGACCTTGGCGACTCCCGCCGCTTCGTCGACCAACGACTCGAGAACGCCCAGTAGCGGAAGAATAGGTAGGACGCTGCCGCGTTTCGCTATCGGAAGTATCCGCTTGCTCTTCCTCTTCCTAGTTTTCAGACCCATACCTAATTTTGTCTTAGCCTTCATTGCCGTCCAAACAGCCATGCCTGCGGCTCTCTCTCCAAGAGTCAAGTCTCTTGCGACAATCCGTTTCCGCGCCTCCTCAGGGAGTAATTTGTCAGCTGTGTGTCGTTTCGCGAGTTCGTTGCTATGCGAATACGCTATATCGGGCTCGTGACACGCCGCGTCCAACGGATTGATACCTCGTTCACCTCTCGCCAATCGTTTCTCTAAACGCGTTCCCGGACCGCAAAACTGGTATCCAGGAATATGCAGTTCGAAAGGAAGTGCGTTTATCGCACGATTTAACAAGCCTCTCGATGACATTCGCCACAATTCTTTGTAACTACCTAACTTTCCAAGCGCGGACGTAGCTCGTCGGAGCCTCTCGGAGCGGGGCTTGAAAGAGGTTCGAGCAGGAGAGGTGAGATGCAGTTGCGCGGGCGGCTGATAAAATAAGAACAGGTGCAGTGAGAAGCAATTACAATCTTTAATAAAACAGAAGAACTAGCTATGTACAAAAGACAACAATACACGTACGCTGAGTCGACCGGCCAGGAACGCTGTTTCGGGTTCGTACAATGATGTGTGCGTGT
>NW_017257331.1:435118-435932 GCF_001594055.1 Mycetomoellerius zeteki
GTGTCGAGGTCGGCGGCTGCTATGATGGTGAGTGGAGCCGGGAGCGGTCAGCTAGGTCGTTGTCGGGAACGCCCGACGGTGACCAAGAGCGATCCCTCGACCACCTTTTCTCACAACCATGCTGACCGGAGCGGAGTCGGGTGGAGGAGCGGGTAGCGGATCCTGGCCGAGAACGCTCGGCAGTGATTGAGAACAGCCCCTCAACCACTTTGTCTTACGATGCTCTACCGATGATTGCGTCGGCTTTCGCGGCGCTGTCGAGAACGCTCGACGGTGACCGAGAACTGTCTCCCGACCGCCTTTTTGCGCGCTTTGAAGTTACCAGGAACGATCTAGTGGAGCGGTATCGGAGCAGGGCTCGGAGCGGAAAAAGAAAAAAAGGAGCCGAGTCTGGCAATTGCCTCGTCTTTTATACTGGTTGTTGCTCCCGCTCGTATTGTTCCGGAGTAGATCGGCGCTTTTCGCTAGTTAACAATGCGAGCGGGGGGTGATGTGGTTCGGCCCGGTTCGCGTATGTTCGGCGGTCTTCGGCGAAGCGGCTGTCTCCCGTGGGTTGCCTCGCGGCGCTTCGCGGGTTACGGATTGCCGGTGGTACTTGTGGATTATTTTTAGATTGGTATAAAATAATGCGGGCGCACCGCGTTCTCCTCGCTGCTACCCCTAATGGCGGGGTGTAGCGGCATCCGACGGAAAACCGGTCGGGAATGATGCATTGCGGGTGCATTACATCTTTGGCTGTGTTCCGCAAAGCGCATATGCGCGCATATACGCCCAAGAAAGCGTTTCAGTATCCTGCATATGCGCGCAGTGGCTG
>NW_017257331.1:436903-439089 GCF_001594055.1 Mycetomoellerius zeteki
TTATTAATATTTTCAGATTTGATTGCGTTGAAAGTCCGACAACCATATCGGCACGCAATTATCATTTCTGAAATTAATTCATTTAAATGAATTTACAATAGTTCAACATCTTAACGTTCTGACCGTTATGGCGCTTCTTAATTTAAAGCATTATGTTTAACATTAGCGGTCTTTCAATCTTATTATTGTTTATACACGCGCGCCGAGAAATGCGTAACTCTCTATACATATCAATTATTGCGAATAATAATGCTAAGGTCTCGGTAGTCTAAATGCTTCGGACGCTCGCACGGAATGCAAGAGATCCGGGTTCGACTCCCGGCCGAGGCATTATTTTTCGCAATAAGTTTATTACAGTTTTTAAGTTGGGAAATTTGGGAGGATTATTAATATTTTCAGATTTGATTGCGTTGAAAGTTCGACAACCATATCGGCACGCAATTATCATTTCTGAAATTAATTCATTTAAATGAATTTACAATAGTTCAACATCTTAACGTTCTGACCGTTATGGCGCTTCTTAATTTAAAGCATTATGTTTAGCATTAGTGGTCTTTCAATCTTATTATTGATAAAAAAAATAGTTAATTTTTGATCCTCAGTACTTAACAAATCTTAGGTTAGGTGGTAATATAGCCATGGTAAAATCATGGAGCAATGATGCGCTTTGCGGAACGCTCATGTCCTGCGCGCAGGAATTATGCGCATGATGCGCTTTGCGGAACGCAGCCTTTATCAGAGGCGCCGGTCCGTCGATATGCGTTTGATGACTCGGCAAATTGTAGTACTTCAAGCACCCACGGTATCGTTGTACTTCCGAATCGGCTCGTATATGCTCAGGCAGTCTATCCCACAACACATCTATAAAATTTTCAAACTCTCGCAGCAGTATAATTTTCGGTATATATTTCAATTGTTTTGATGTTAAACTGTATAGATTGTCCGATATGATGAGAAACATTTTGATTACTGATTTCACTTCACGCATCCCTATAAATAGGCCCGCTCGCGATATCGTTTTCAGTATTTTGTGGAAGGAGAAAATATGCGGTTCGTGCGTCAGTCGTGGATGATCAAAGTGACGAATCTCGATGGAAAAGTGCGAACCGATAAAGAGATACGCAAGCATGGTAGCATGCTGTCAACTTCTATACGCGCTATCGTTTGCAGACCGTCACACTGTGGCAAGACGAACGTGCTGATAAGCCTGTTGGAAAGTCCACATGGCGTACGATTCGAGAACTTGTACGTGTACTCGAAATCGCTGCAATAGCCGAAATATCAATATCTGACGAATTTGCTAACACCGATCGAAGAAATTGGCTATTTTACATTCTCTAATAATAGCGATGTCATTCCACCGAACGAGGCGCTTCCAAATTCCGTCTTTATCTTTGATGACGTGGCATGCGACAAGCAAAACGCGATGAGAGAGTATTTTTCAATGGATCGACACGCGCACGTTGACTGCTTCTATCTCTGTCAGACGTATGCAAAGATATCGAAGCATCTTATATGTGACAATGCGAATCTGTTGATCCTGTTCAAACAGGATGGTACTAATTTGAAACGAGTGTACAACGATCACGTAAATACTGACATGTCCTATGAAGATTTCTGCGATTTGTGTCGTAAATGTTGATAGCAAAAGTATGGATTTCTTGTGATTGATAAGGATAGTGCGCTTAACAATGGACGATATAGAAAATGTTTTAATGACTTTGCGGTACCGTGACATAATCAGTTGTTATCGATACGCTGATTAGGCAAGACAGCACCATAGATCGTAAGAGGATAGCTAAAGAGATTGCGAAAACGAGCGATTCGATTCGTAAAAAGTACCGTGCCCTGAAAACCGGTAAAATAGAGGAAGACATCGCATTGGAGAGACCCTTTAAACCTATTATCGAACCGCTGAAACAGATTGTCGAAAACACTGTTGAATCCTCCAAGGATCCTATCAAGAACGAAACGTTCTTTTCGGAAGAGGACGAGGAACCAAAACTGAAGCGAAAACGACCGAGCGCTTCTCACGACAATTCTATACGGGCTTGCACACCTGTGAAATCAATGTTGAGTCGATCGAAAACTGTGCCATCTACTTTGAATGAAATGTCTGAAATAGTCGAGTCGTGCGATTTATCGTACGAGTATTCACATATCCCCTCCGTCGAAGAAGTATTCGA
>NW_017257331.1:439119-448337 GCF_001594055.1 Mycetomoellerius zeteki
ACACCTGCTTCAAACGTCCGAGGGGCAAGAAAAGTTGCAAATAAGCTATGGTCCACTGGGACAAAAATATTTGAAAGCAGTCTTGAGCGGTAAGAAAGCCGTAAACATTGACGTTGTGTACGGAGTTTATTTTAGCAACGAGGGAACGATGCTCGGCGACAAACATATCGCCTTGGACAAAAACGATAATTATAAATGGGAAAAGATACGAGGGAACACCGGCTCTGTACGAATTAATTTTCATGAAATTTCCCAATGAAAATATATGCACGGATGACATGCAAACCTACAAGAGCATTCTGTTGACAACAAATGCGTATAGATGCGGTCATAGCGCGGATAGTCAAGTACTAGGTAACAAGGGGTACAAGTATAAGAATATAATCGCGCCATTGGTGTTGGATAAAAAAGTTGGAACGGGTATAAACAAAAGATTCGATATACCACGCGCCATGACACTAAACGATAATAATGTTAACTACATTCATTGGGACGATCCCAACGAACTTGTGGATCGTCTCCGATTGCTCGAGGCTTCGTGCCAGGCGGGGCATAATGGTCACGACAACGAGATTCTGTCGATTATCGAGGAACTTCGAGAAGCTGGTCTCGTTATAAATTGACGTAGCGCGATACGCGTCATTCAGTCGATATCGAAATGTCGATCAGCAAGTTTGGACTATCGGAGGAGGAGGAAACGTATCGTACTATCAGTGGAGCGGATCACTCAGAAATTACGTACGCGATAACGCTTTTTGCGTAGTCGCAGCCGACTTTGATGCAAAGTCACGCAAGATTCGACGTTTAGTGCTACCAGTGGATGATGCTGATGCGGCAAACAAACGATACGTGCAGCAGAGTGTTCAAGATTTGAAAGATCGACTTGATGAAATCGAGAGGAAGATGACATCATTCCAAAATAATATGCAGGTTATGCTAAACGAATTTGAAAAGACGATTCGAGAAGTGAATAATCGCAATGACTGAAAAACGATCGCTGGTTGATGAATTACACGCTGCAGCGAGAAGAAATTTTCCAAGAAGACGCGTCATAGTACACGGATACGATGACCTGTGGCAGGCGGATGTGGTTGAGATGCGTCCGTATACACGCTGCAACAGAGGTTACCACTACATTCTCACCGTTATCGATGTGCTGAGTAAGCACGCATGGGCCGTACCACTCAAAGCCAAGAGCGGGAACGAGGTGACGAAAATGATTGCAAAGATAATTCGAGACGATGGAAGATGTCCGAAAAATTTGTAGACCGACAGAGGAAAGGAATTTTACAACTCAAATGTGCAGAAATTCTTGAAGAAACACAACATCAATCATTACTCTACATATTCTGTAATGAAGACATCGGTCGTTGAACGGTTCAATCGTACGTTGAAGAATGTGGAAACAGTTTGCGCACAATGGAAACTATAGATGGATCGACATGCTTGCCACGCCTCGTATTAGATTACAACGTGCGAAAGCATCGAACTATCGGTATGCGGCCCGTCGTTGTTACCCCTGCGATCACCGACAGGCTCTTAATCACGGTATACAATCATGTAAAGATTGCCGCACCCATTCAAAGTGAGTGACTCGGTTCGCGTGAGCAAATTCAAGACGACCTTTGAGAAAGGATACCCGCCGAATTGAACTACGGAGGTCTTTAAAATCATCAAAGTGCAACAAATTAATCCAGTGACGTATCTATTGGAAGATTCTCGCGGAAAATCCATCGTTGGAGGATTCTACGAATACGAATTGCATCGCGTCGCTAATCCTGACGTGTATCTCGTTGAAAAAGTGTTGCACAAGAAGATAAACGAGGTTTACGTGAAATAGTTGGGATTTTATAATTCACACAATTCATGGATTCATAAAGACAATGTATTATAAAATTATACATAATATTATACATTAAAGTATTATATATATTCATTATATATATATATATTAAATATTACACATATATAAATTTTACACATATTATATATATTATACATTTTATACATATTATACATTTTATACATTTCATACATTGTATACATATTATATATATTATACATTGTATATATATTATACATATTACACATTTATACATATGCGAAATGCGTTTTATTTACACCGGTAATGTCCCCATGGCAGCGTGTTGGTGAAACCTGATACGATATACCACTTATCATCGTGTGGACTAAGAACAATTTTTGTTATCGTGTACACCTCGTGCAATTTTGATCTAATGCACGACTGTCTGCGCGTCATTTCGATTGCGTCGTTCAAGCGTGTGTAATCCTCAAACGTTATGGATTTTGCCACAACGCTGCTCTTGACATCCTTTGTCTTTTTCATATCTTTCTTTCCTTGCACACGTAAAGCGTACGTTTTCGCTCTAAGCCCGACAAAATCAGTCATGATAGCACCGTTATTTTTGTCTTTCATTAGGCCTGGAACTTTTTTATTCGCGAGCGGAATACCGTACGCGTTGTCGATAGAGTAATCAGTGTCAAATCTATATTCTTGAGGCTTTCACGGGTGTTACCTATGTGACAATCTTGCGTTTCGCGGGTTTTCTCCGTGTTTAGATCCATTCTTGGAATGCCAACGTTTCGTGAACCTTGCAGTTCACTTCATCAGGGCGAGGAGCAGCCTGATACTAAGCTGTTCCCCCGGGTCGTTCCTTTTATATTACGCTGCTTGTGTGGGGGGGAGGAGGGGGGAGAAGAAAATTGTGAGTCAAGGGGAGGAGAGGAATTCGGCCGGTTTTCAATAGCCGGGAGGATAGTCTTCCATATTTTATTTATATTGTAGCCATTATCTCTATTTAGATTGTTAGGGTGTTTTTGTATTTCTATGGCTTTTCTATGATCTTTGGGATTTTTTAAGATTTGTCCTATCTTTTTGGGTGGTTTGAAGATAGTTCGGATGTTGTGTTTGTTTAATATCCTGCCGATTCGGTCTGTTGTTCCTTTGACAAATGGAAGGAAGGCTAGTATCCTTTCGTCTGGTTGTGTGTCAGGGACCGTTGTCTTGTTTGCATGTTTATTGATTACTTTGGTTATGTCTTTTTTGTCGTGTCCGTTTTTTTGTAAGGTTAGTTTCAGGTGGTTGAGTTCTGTCTGTAGATGTTCTTTGTCAGAGATAGTGAAGGCTCTATGCACTAGTGAGTTGATTGCTGACTGTTTTTGTGCCGGGTGGTGGTGCGATTCAGCATGTAGGTACCTGTCTGTGTGTGTTGGTTTTCTGTACACTTGATGGCCTAAGGTACCGTCAGCTTTTTTGGAGACAAGAACATCTAGGAAGGGGAGTTTTCCGTTTTCCTCTATATCCATGGTGAAGTGGATATTTGGATGTTGTTTGTTGAGGAAAATAAGGAATTTACGGAGTTCTGCTCTGCCGTGTCTCCATATTACGAATGTGTCGTCTACATAGCGGAACCAAACTTCTGGCTTTTTTGGTGTTTTCTATTGATGTCGCGTTTCATGATATCGTAAACGACATCACATTCCACATGGTATATGAGACTGTCAGTATCGGTATATTTCGTTGAAAAAGTGTTGCACAAGAAGATAAACGAGGTTTACGTGAAATGGTTGGGATTTTACAATTCACACAATTCATGGATTCATAAAGACAATGTATTATAAAATTATACATAATATTATACATTAAAGTATTATACATATTCATTATATATATACATAATTTTGCATTTACGAAACAGCGATGTCATGTACTCGTGGTGAAATTCGTACAAACACGTTTTAGACATATCGAGGATGCACATACCCACGTATATCGGTTTGTCAAACTTCACCTCGAGTTTACGCAGATCTATCGCGACCAGATTCTCCGAAAAGACGCTACGACTGTGGAAGTTTGGTTTGGCGATCATTGCCTCCGCACTGTATCTGCCTTCCCATTTTGTTAATAATTTTACGTCGACACGATCGCGCACATTCTCCATGGTTTTGCCAAATGCCGCGTTATTTATCAGTTTGTATAAAGGTGTTTAATTCTATATAATCGCGAAGCCATGGAGCTTGCGCGAATTGTAGTATATGGTGAGCCTTTGCGATACGGAGACCGTGACGAATACACTGCTGCAGGTTGCGATAGTGGATGACGTAACGTTGTTTATCGCATAATGTTGCGAGGAGCTTGTCCTCACGCTTGCCGGGCGGTTTCTCGCGCATCGGACAGAACGGTAGGTCAGTGCGCGCGTCGTGGAGATGTTGAGGGTACTCCAAATTAACCTCGAGAATATAGCCTGTTAGTGAATCTAACGCGATGGTCGTAAAGTTGAAATTGTGCACGTCATTGACCCATCGAAAATCGACCTAAGGCAGTGGTTGACACATTGCCCAGCCGTAGAGGTTGTTGACATCATAATACATCAAGTACGATGACGGTTTCGATGGATCGTACGACGGCATGTATTTGTTGTTGGCTTGCGCGTACCTATTTGAGCACTGGCTCAGACCACCGCGTATTCCGCGCTCGACAATCATGACCATGTCAATGTCTGTGAGCAGTTCAAATTTTACACCTGTATGCTTCAACATGGCATCCCATGTGAAGCCTGGTAAGGTGTAATAGTACGCGGGGTCGAGTCCGTAACTGGCGACACAACTGTCGCGAAAATTTTCAAAGACACCGGCCAACAACAATACATCTGTTTTTAGATACAGATCGTTATATTCACCGAGCGTTTGGATGGAGAACCGCTGCCACACGTTGACGGCGTGCGCATAATCACTCTCAGATACCGTGTTGTCCGTCAATGAACTGTAGAATGATTCACGAGGCGGCAAGCACAATTCGTTCAATTTTTCGTTGCAGTCAATGTACTCGTACGGAAAGTCGCCCTTTCGCGTCAAAAGATTAAAATGTTCTTCCGATAAATCGAAAAATTCGCATCGCAGTACCCGCAGCTTATCATTGTTGAGAAAAGATGACAATTTGTCTAAACTAGAAGCGAGAAATCTATATGAATCTATGAAACGTAATTATTTGCAGTTCTTTTGATTGATTTTGGTACTGTCAATGTGTTTGGTGAATGAGATGTATTTTTCCTTAGTTATCGGTAAAAGACCAACGCGTCCTTCGTACGTGGTGGCAATTTCCTTGATAATGAAATGAGCGTCGTAGTCAGATAAGTTATGGAAAACTACGGGTATGCAATGCGAATCCTTATAATTTAGATTGCAATTTGAGTGCACGGGGCCTCTATATCGCCCGGTTAAGTGGCAGTGATCGCGTACCCGCGTATCGTCTGGTGTAAACGGTTTCTCGCACTCGTGACAATGCGAGGTGCTGTTAAATTTTTCCCAGTCGTCGCGCGTGAAATCTGCCATGGGAACATTAGCTGAAATTGTCGACTGTACACTGTGCGCTAGATTTTTCAATTCTTCCGCTAATCACGCTGTACAGTCTTTGTCACGGCGAAATCGGTAGCCTGACAGTGAGCTGTCGTAGGAACAGTGCACGTAATACCTGATACTGAAGACGTTGTGGTGTTGGTACATGTGCGTAGAGGATTGTGAGTTACTAGCCATCTTTTTCAATGTGCACTCAAGATCGGCGTAGACTACGAACGGGATGCACTCCTTCCTGCAGTGGTTGCGGAAGCTCAACCACTTGTCGTCCTCGCTCGGTAGCCTTATAGCACAATCGTTTAATTTCCCACAATCCTCACTGTGGGTCTCCAGTTTTGTGCTCGAGTTAAAGTAGTGGAGGCATCTGAAAAATTATTATTATTATTATTATTATTTATACATACTTATCGCAGAAATATTTCCTGTTCTTTTTTCTGCTGATTTGCGAACTGACAAGGCGGGATAGATCTTTGATCAGCGCGAAATGTCCCGCGCTGTCATTCTTCACGTACAAGAGGTTTACGTGCTTGCTGCTCTTTCGATCGGCACAATCCCCTTCTCGATAGCGTAGACATTGATGGAAATGTCGTTGAGAGTTTCAAATTTTTTTTATTGTAACATCATCGGAAACTGAATATCTTGGAGATTCAGTACCGATGAGTAGTGCGGATTCTCGACGATTCTAGACGAGGATTCTCGATGTGCATTTTCTTGAACTGGATGTAGAGCTGCAATCACCGACCGCGCGAAACACGCATTGTCTATGGATCGCACGTTGATCACCGCTCTCTTCAACATAATTTCTCGCGGGAGTTTAATATGACATCCCGCGCGCAGAGGATTTAATTTATTCGCGTTTACCGTTAAATTGAGGATATGTGACAGTGCCCACCCGCTGTTACGTTCTTAAAATTCTTCGAGCGATGCTAGAATTGGCTCGACGATGCGCGACATGTACTACTCGCGCAATCAGTGCATTGATATAGTTCATAGTTCCGGTAATGATACTCTTGTTCGCGCGTTTGTCACCAGCCACGAATTCACCGTTAAATACTGTGTTTATCTTTAAAGAGTCATATCTCTGCATGATGCACTGCACACGCTCGAGCGCAATTTCACTCGCGTCTTCGAGGAATCGGCGAGGTTCGATATAATTAGAGTTTATTATCGCGCCTGTTAGAATCCGGCTTTCGAACGCCGTTTCGATCTCGCACCATCGAAGTCCATATCCGGCGCCTACGTTCACAAATCCGAGCACCAAATCCTTCAAGCTTTCAAGTTGTGCAATACATGCGATTACCGATTGTCTATTACCGGTCGATAATCGCGGACGTTTAATACGGCTCTGCTCTTCCAGAGATTCTATAAATTTGTCGCATCGCTGTTCCCACGCGACGTACTCTTCTCTTGTATTAAGCAGGGTAGCTTGCTCAATCAAATCTCGCTCCATGTTGTTACTTTTGCTGTTAGATTGACTAATGACGTGATATACCTAAATCCTTACATTTTTATACCATTTTTATACCATTTTTATGCTATTTATGATGATGATATCGTCGTGAAATATTTGAAATGTTTTGAGAAGTATATTACGCTAAATCTAACATTGTTGTTGTACAATTGTATCATATTGAGCATCTTTTTCGCAAACGTTGAATTTTGTGGTATCAAATTATATTGATGATTCCATCGTCGGATGTATCTAAAATCTTTTGTTGTAGGGTATGCATTTTTGCAGGTGTTAAATTGATGATGTTATCGCGAAACATGACATGTCAAATGTCCTTGAAAAAATTCTTTCATTACACTAAATCTAACATGGTTGTTGTACAATTGCATCATATTGTGCAACTTTTTCGAAAACGTTGCATTTTTGTGGTATCAAATTATATTGATGATTCCATCGTCGGATGTATCTAAAATCTTTTGTTGTAGGGTATGCATTTTTGCAGGTGTTAAATTGATGATGTTATCGCGAAACATGACATGTCAAATGTCCTTGAAAAATTTCTTATATTACGCTAAATCTAACATGATTAATGTGCAATTGCATCATATTGTGCAACTTTTTCGAAAACGTTGCATTTTTGTGGTATCAAATTACAATAATGGTCTCATCAGGTGTGTCTTTTGCATAAATTCTTAAACTCTGCAGCCGCATATTTGCAATGTTGCATTTTAACTATTGTTGAGTGGGAATGAAAATATAAATATCATCTAGGATTGCGCAATGTTAGTCTGCGCAAACATGGCTAATCGCAATTGTCTATTGCTCTCGCGTTTGATTCGCACTCGAGAATTTGGTTTCCGCAATGTGTTAACACGCACTAATACTTGGTGTTCAAAATATCGGATGGAGCATCAGGGTTACGTTTCAATAAATAATAATCATAATTTGAAAATGAAATTTGTAATTGAAACGTGTACTCAATGCGCGCTTGTGGCTTTTGATTTTTATCCTTCTCGGAAAAGTTTGTATTGTACTGACATACAAGCCTTTTATCTACCGAATGTTATGTCTGAAGATTCTCTCAGCGATTCTTCAGATAATGGTGAATAAATTGGGAAGGAGTATAAACATTAAAAAGGAGGTGAAACGATGTTACTGTATCAGTCGCTCGAAAAAATCGTATTGTAATGATCGTCAGCGCTATGGTTTCATACGTTCAACCGTAAGTATGTCACTTGTATCTGCAAAATGTTTTCTATAGATGGCTTATTCGTTTTGTTGCTCGTTACAGTGCGCGTAGCATTTTGAGGAGAGTGTTTGCGCTGACACCGATAGCATGCAAGTTTCTGGAGATCGGGATCGTCGTGGGACCAATGTCTCACGTGGAAATTGCGATCGATGCACTCGAGGCAACCGCATCGTCCTGCCTCGTGCTACGTGGACGGCGTTCGTCAAAAAAAGGTTGATATCGAGCGATTGGTGCAGTTGATTACTCCGTCATCATTAGTGATTCAAGACTTTGTGATTGAACTTGTCAAAATATGTGATGTGGGCACTGTGAAATTATCTTTGTGTGATAAGTGTTTATATATGAAATCGACTATGCTCTTCATGTTTGAACTGGAACAATGCATTGAGCACGTATATTTCGATTTGTATCAAAATACATACAAATAGTGTAAGCGACAAATTTAAATATTTCATTACATATTTACGTCAAAACTATATTATGAACAGATGCGATGCTATAAATATCTTGCGTAAGATTTATGATAAGAACTCACATATTGAATGTGAATTGATTTTATATGCTTCAGATAATATTGTATATCATGCGTTACATGAGTAATAAATAGTATTATAAAAATATACATTAAATCTTTGTCATTTTTTTCTTATACCGCATCATCCTTCCTTCCATCCTTCCTGCCGTATCGTATTACGCGCGCCGACACTCGATAGCGTCGCGCTACGTATCATCGCGCCCGTATTAAGCGATTCTGCGATAGATTTAAAATCTTTGCGAGCGAGTAGTTGCGGAAAGCGTCCAGAGGGAAAAGTATGAAGCTGTATAGAGGAAAAGCAGTAAGTATGGTAAATATAATTGCTTAAATAAATATATCTCCGTCTTCACATTTTATCTTTCCTTCTTTCCTTCCTTCTTCGCGGCGTCGTATTACGCTCATATCATCGAGCGCGACCATATGAACACATCGCGCTGTTATTAAATAATAGATACACGCAAAAGTAAAGTTATAAAATAAATAAAATAATGAAATAAATAAATAAATAAATGAAATAATTAAAATAAAAATAAAAATAAAAAATAAAAATAATTTTGCGTTCGAGAAAAAAAATACGGTTGCATAAGAAGAAGATACCGCATAAGGGCGAG
>NW_017257331.1:448597-463139 GCF_001594055.1 Mycetomoellerius zeteki
TCCCCCTCCCTCTCCCCGTGACGTCAGCCCCCTCGCCTAGTGACGTCACCTCCTCCCCTCTCCGCGGATCCCCCCCTGCGCCTCAGCCTCCCTCGGAGCTCCCGAATTAGAATCCGCCTTGCTACTCTACTTACATTGATTATAACAATTTCCGAATAATTGCTTAAGTAAACTAATTATACTTGAAAAAAGACCGATTTTATAAAGAAACATAAACAAGACAGAACCAAGGGCTATATATCCTGCTATATGAAGAAGTACATAAATCTCTCCATCCAGGTGATAGTTCTTTTATGTCCTGCAATTTGATCTGCTAAATTGTTCAACTCATTTAAACTTTTTCCCAAAGTCTGTAAGTGTTCAGGATTAATATGAACTTCTGTTATTGGATCTAATGGTATGTCGGTTAGTTTGTGCTCTATAAATGTCTCATTAATTTTGATCTATTAAGCGGATAGTTTTATGAACTTCAATCTTATCTTTGAACAAATTTTCGGGTGTCAGGGTTGCAGTGTCGGAAATTGCTGTATAATACGGTTCTAGGTGGAGTATAAAATTTTGGCGCATTCGCGCATGACGGAGTATTTTGTCAGAACAGAATATATGTATAAGTTCTTCTCTTGGCGCAATTCCGATCCAGTCGTGATTAGTATGAAGTTGTATCCAGAGCGTATTTTGTATCTGCATATTTTTAGTCGTGCATTTTCCGATATCACGTTTTGTAATTATTTCTGTAAGACAATTATCTTTTATTCCTACTTTATAGTCTGGATACGTTCGCTTTAATAACTGATTGCCCGAGTCTTTTAGCTGTATTTAATTCTAGCTCGCTAATCGGTATAAACGTAGTTCTAAAAGGGTCTAATAAAATAAGGTTTTGAGTTGTATCTACAATTGACTGTCTCAACTAGTCGTATCTGGGAAGTGAGATTACTCTAGTTAACTCTAAATTTTTACCTTCTATTAAGGGAATTAAAAATTGAATAAGCAATCGTTTTTGTGTCAAAGCTACTGATATATCACTTATATCTATAAGAGTGGTATAATGTATTTCATCTATCGGTACAGGGAAATTGTCTGTGTTTATGCTCTCTGAAAATGTTAAATAATTCCTTAGGGGTGATAAAACATATGGTTTGACAGTTCCGTGTCTTCCATTAACGATAAGTTCTTCTATTTTTCTAATATTATCCGTTAGTTTTTCCAACTCGTTGTCCAAATTTAATAATGCCTCATCTATCTGAATATTAGCTTCGTTGGCTTTAGACAAATCTCTAATACGGTTAAACTGTTGGTTCACATTTTTTATCGTTGCTGAAGCATTCTCAATAGCTTTTCCACTACCGGTTAAGGTTTTAAGTATAATACTAGTTTAATTCTTTACATACTGAACAATATCTTTCTGATCGGCATACAATTTATCTAATTCATTATTATAATAACTCGCATCAGTGTCAGCTAAAGTTCCAAATAACGTTTTACTTATTTCTCCTACAAAGTCGAATAGTCCGCGTTTAACTTTCTTCGAAGTTCCGCCAAATAAAACATGTTGTCCAAATCGCCGGTTATTTTGGTGAGTCGCTTTAATCGCCAAGCAAGACGGTGTTTAGAGAAACAAGTCCAATTTTCTTCATTAAGAAACTTAAAAAAACATCTCTGATATAAATTCGTATACGCAACACTAAACATATCATAATTTTGCTCTAAATTCGTTAAATCATAACCTATCACTATTTTCTACTGTTCATGATACAATTTAATTTTGCTTAACATTTCAAGGTAAATGACTTCGTCGTTATCGAGTTGCTTAATGGTGTATTTTTCTATCCCTTTATTAAGGTGATCCTGGAGAATCAACAGAAGAATGATTGGAATAACTAATATCGAGTTCATTTTGTTCACCTGTAATAAAAGGCTTAATGTTACTTCTGTGATACTGTTTAATCTCTGTATTTTCGCGAACATGATAAGTTATAAATTTGTCATGTCGAATCACAGGAAACGGACCCTTCCACCGAGGTTCGAATGATTTAGCATTGAAGTTCTTCACGAGTACCAGATTATTTTCTATTAGAGTATAGGATTTAGTAGGGAGGTTGGAGTCTTGATAATCACGTATGTTTCTACGTGCCTCTTTTAATTTATTTTCATGCTGTATATGTAGATCGTCTATTTGTTTTTGGAGGAATAATCTATCATCTTCTTCACTGAAGATGTGATTTGGTTCCCTGTCAAATTGTAACTCGTAGGGTGTGTATCCTATGTTTTTATTTACTATACAATTATATGTGAGCATTGTCTGGGGCAGTATCATGTCCTGTTGCTCTTGTTCTTTCATATAGTGTCTTATATATTCTGTAAGAATAATATGTGACCTTTCGTTTTTCCCGTTTGATTGTGGATGGTAAACTAACGTAAGCGTATATTTGGTATGTAATTGATCGCAAAGTGTTTTGAATTCATTCGAAGTGAATTCCAGAGCGTTGTCTGATAGGAATTCTTTGGGTTTGCCAAAATATCTAAGCCAAGAATACCAGAGTGCTTTAATAATTGATGCAGTTGATTTATCTATAATAGGTTCTGTTAATATATATCGTGTAAGATAATCTTGTCTCCATCTCAACCTTGAATTCGGATCTTTTACATTCATCAGCCAAATTAAAGGTTTATGATCAGTTATAATTTTGAATTCTCTTCCGTATAAGTATTGTCTGAAATGTTTGGTTGCCCATACAATAACTAATATAATAAGTTCTTTTTCAGTCGTGCTGTGTCGTGTTTCGGTTTTATTTAAAGTTCTGAAGATAAAAGCCAGTGATTTGTCCTTGCCTATTATCCCTTGAGACAGGATAGCGCCTATCGCCTCATTGGATGCATCTGTGGTTAATATGAAAGATTTGTTCCAGTCCGGGTATGATAATACAGGTTGAGTCGTTAATTTAGTTTTTAAATAATCGAACGAATTCTGCTGTTCATTTTTCCATTCGAAAGTTGAAGACTTTTGAAGGAGCTGTGTTAATGGTTTTGCTATCTTAGAAAAGTCCTTAATAAACTTTCGATAATACTCAACTAATCCCAGAAATTGTTTGATTCCTTTAGAATCCCGTGGGACTGGATAGTTTTTGACCTTTTTTATACGATTCGGATTAAGTTGTATACCTCGTTCCGAGATTACATGTCCCAAATATTCAAGTTCGGGTCTCAGATATTCACATTTGTCCGGTTGAAGTTTTAGCCCTACCTGCCTGAGTCTTTCAAATAATAATCTCAAGTTTTTATTATGTTCTTCAATAGTTTTTCCGTAAACTATTATATCGTCAATATAAACAAAGCAATTGTTTCCTATTAATCCTTTTAGTCTCTTATTCATCATTCTTTGAAAGGTCGGAGGTGCATTCTTCAGACCGAAAGGCATGCGAGTGTATTCATAATAGCCATTTGGAATGGAGAAAGCTGTTTTTGGAATATCTTTAGGATTCATACCTATTTGATGGAATCCCGATGCTAAGTCAAAAGCTGAGAAATAACGCGCGTTACCCAGGTGGTCAAGAATTTCATCTATGTTTGGAAGTGGGTAAGCATCTTGAATAGTTTTTTCGTTAAGCTTTCTAAAGTCAATTACTAATCGCCATTTATTTTTATTTGACCCTTAGCTAACATTTCTTTTATTTGCGTTTTAATTTCTTCTTGGTGTATAGGAGGATAACGGTATTGTTTTGTGTGAATAGGATTTTCATCTAAGGTTTTAATCTCGTGTTGGATTAGATCAGTGAGTGGAAGTGGATCTCCTGGCAAGGTGAAAATATCATGGTACTCCAATACTATATTCCAGATTTTGCTAGAATGTTCTGGAAGGTGCGAGAGACGAAGATTTTCTTTCAATAATAATGCAATAAAATTGCAAGCGTGTATTATTCATGGTTTCCTTTGTAACGGAATATACTGGTACATCGTGAAATTCTTCAATACTCTTAATTTCAGCATGCAAATGTTTCGGTATAATAGGCTTACTAGAATCATTCATCCTTGTAATTATTCCAATGTCATCCCTAAATATGACTAATACGTTCGACCTTTTTTTATATCACTAGGATGTGGTCACATCTTTTAAATTCCTTTCCTTCAAGAATTAAACTTTTATTTGAAAAATTGAAATTTTCTTCGTAAAAAAATCGATTCTTATTATACCCTGATGTTCAACTGGAATAATCGTCCAATACATGAAATACATGTTTTTTTCCGAACATTTCTACAATTACTCCATATTTAGTTTTCAAGGAATGTGTCGTGACGCCGGATACTATTATTGAATCTACCTTAGATAAGTTTTTATTATCAATAAATATTTCATGAATTAAAGATATATCCGAGCCCGTGTCTATTAAAAAAGTTTGCTTAAAACTTGGTATTTTCAAGGTAACTCTGGGTGCTCTGATGTAAGTTCCGCCAGATCCCTGGTAAATGTCTCGTTGATGTGTTGCTCCGAGGCTCGATCGATTGCATGTGAAGGACGTGATGCTTGGCCCGGTGGTCGATTGAGAGGATGACGTTCGTGAAAATTTTGTTAGCTTCATTGCTGATGGAATGCTTTGGTTCTGCATTCTTTTTTTTCATGTCCTCGCCTCTTAGAGTAACCACATTCTTGATGTTAAGACCGGGTTTCTGAATAGGTTTCCTTGGGATCTCATTGCGTTATATGCGTAGTCTTCTTAATTGGAGTTCTCCTTCGAAAGCTCTCGCTTTTGAAAATGTTTGATTTAGAGTGTCCAGCTCGAAGCAATAGAGATGATCTCCAATTTCTGATTTAACATTACGGCGGAAAATCTCGATTGACTTCCGTTGGCAAAGTTCCTCTTGAATACAGATGGTCGCGATTCCATTGCTTTGCGAATTAATCATGGTGATAATATCATCATGTATTCGGAGGAAACGATTTATAAATTCGTCAATATTTTTATTATATCGTTGTATACACGTGTCTCTTTGTACTTCCAGTGCAGTGAGATTTTGAGCTTTTCCGAACAGATGTCTTAATTTTTCGAAAAGCCATGGAAAATTTGGAGTAGCGTCAATTCGTATCGTCGTCCTTCGCTCTTCCTGTGAGTTTCTGCGCGATGATGCCGCAAAGAAGTAGTTCATGTTAGTTGACTGCCAGTCGCTTCTAGGGCTGGCGACTTCAGTAGGGTCGGTCTGGAGCACTCCATACATACAAATTTCTAAGCTATGGAATTCCATACATGGACGAGGTATGGATTTCCATACCTCGTCAGAAGTAATAGTGAGAACAAGAATGGAAGGCTTCATTCATAGTGCATGCATAAATGCAATCCCGATTTTAGGCGTAGTATCCTGATAGTTCAGTGATGAAACATCGGATGGCGCAAGCTACACGTACTCAACCTTATATAACTGAACACGCGCGTGCACATACATATACGCACATCATGGCTCATGCACATATATTTTAATATGGCTGCCCAATAATTAAGGACGAAATGTTATGCTGGCTACACATCAGCGCGATGTTTGTCGCGCGCGACACGCGATATCCAATGAGCGTACAGCTTTACCAATGTTCTCATTCTAAAACTATGTGCTCATTAGATATCGCGTATCGCGCGCGATGAATATCGCGCTGGTGTGCAGCCGGTATTATGCCTAATTCACCCTGGACGCGATGAGCGATGCGCGACGAGCGATATCCAATGAAAGCTTTGCTTTTTCTCGCGTGACTTGACTGGAATCTTATTAATTGTCCTGAAAGAAATATTTTTTGTTACGGGAATCTCAGACCCTAAGTTGCAGAATCTAGTATTCCCGAGTCTTCAGAGTACAGACTTTTTCTGGATTATATAATCACTGTAACAGGATTTTGCGATGGACAGATATGTTATTCGGCGACCCAAAAGTGACGATAAAAACGAAAATACAGTATGTAGTCGAAATTTTTCTCTGAATAGAAACTGATTAAATACTGATATGTCATAAATCCTTTTCTATCTAAAGAATATACATGAAAAAACAAATGAAACTCCATACATAGAAAAAATTTACTTCGCCGGCCCTGGTTGCTTCACTGCGACTTAAATATGCCCAATAAAAGATTCGACGTTGAGTCCATCGAATTCCGGGATTAGATGCATTGCTTTGTCATATGTATTTATTAAAATCTCGGGATTCTCTGTTTGAACAGTCGACATTGCTTCCGGGAATCGCTCTCCGGATGGATTTATTTGCAAATTGTTCATTTGATCTCTAAGCGCTTGCACAGCGTCCGTAACTTTTAACAATTGTTCTGCTAATATATATTTAAAGTAAGCGTTTGTTCGCGAGATGGGCTTTGTGCGCGGAGCAGTTACGAAGACTTTTGATTCCAATATATTAATGCCTGTACTTGAGTTAGAAGAGGTATCGGAAGAAATTGATCTTACCCTTCTGTAATTTGTCCACGCCTGAATATTATCCAGTTTAAATATTGAGTTCGGTAGAGCGAGATAATTTTCGAGTCTTCCTCGGAAGTAACTAGCGTAACTAGTCGTCTCGAAGTTAAACTACTTCAAATTTTACTGTTTTTATGTACTTATTATCTTGCATCGCTGCCACCAATTATAAGATTCGCAATAATGTTCTTTCAAATAAAAAAACTCTTTATTATTGATCTAGTACAAGTATTCTCTAATACACTTAAATTGTAAGATTTGCAATAATGTTTTTTCAAATAAAAAACTATTGATCTAGTACAATATTCATTTTTAGATGCGACTGGTTTTGCAGGATTCGATAGACTGCTCGTTTAGTCCAAGAGTTCTCTATTTAAAGGCTTTAGAGAAACTTCTAGAAAATTCGAGTTACTGAGTTGTTTTTATAGAAAGTCTTATTTCTATTTTTATTCTAAGGGGCCTTTGTCCATAAGTAAATGGGCAAGAGTTACAAAAAGTGGAGCATAAAAAAGGTTATATTTTTAATGCTTTGTTATGCTAAGGTTAAATTCTAAGGTTGATATGTGGACAATGGTCACACAACGTTACCAAAACCGCTAAAACTACAATCAATCGCTAAAATATCTATTGTAAGAATCTTCATGGGGAATGCCTATTACCCCTTCATGAGCGGGAGGACGTGGGGGGAAGGAGGGGCGAACGATGTAGCTCAGTCTTTTGATGAATTTGACAACTGTACTGAAAGCTTCGGTTAGATTATTATTCTGGAAGTGGGTGAAAATTTCCGAAACTAGGAGAATTAATTCCGTGACGTCTATGCCGTTGGCGCTGTCCATACCTGCCTTGCCTAAATCCGCTTGTGAGGGGATATAATCTTGGAAAACAATATCGTTATCTGATGTTCGAGGAACCCTACCGTTAACTTCATTTAAGATGCCATGATGAGCTTCTGAATAGTATTGAACCCTGGCGGGATGTACTGTATTTAGGCGCTGTGGTCGAGGGGACGATTCATTCCTTTAGAGATTGTTATTCGGCCTCTGCGAAAAAGGAGGAGAGCGAGATTTTAGTGCACTAGCGTAAATTGTATGATGTTCTTCCGGCTCTTCCCCCTCTAGAAGATTAAATCTATTAAAACCTGCGAATGTATTTCCGCTACTCTTGCTACGAGAAAGACTAGAGAAATTGTTAGCATTTGTCAAAGAAGATGATGGAAGAGACGAGGAATTGCCATCAATAATATTCCTGGCATCGGCAATAGAAATGTTCTCAGTGGCTGCCAAACTGACGATATCACGTTGCTTCCTAACTATAGGGCAGTTATAATCATTAGCCCAATGATTGCCATGACAATTAATAAACCTTGGCGTCTCCTCGCGACTACGGCAAAGATCATGTTTGTCCTCACCGCAGTACAGGCATGTACACCCTTACATGCAGTGTTAACATGATCTACCCTGCATGAATTGCACATTCTCGGTCTAGGGATGAAAGGACGAACCTCGTGTCTAACCTTGTAAATGAAGACCTCCTGAGGCGCAGCAACTGCCCTGCAAACCTGATGCAGATTGTTCTGGATGGGACGTATTCCACATTATCGCCTTTTACGCTTCTGCGGTTGAGCCTTTGTACATCGAGAATTTTAGCTTTTGGCGATTCAATACATTCTTTAAGAGTCTCCAGATCGATTTGTTGGGGAACATCCTAAATAATCCCTGTTCTAAGGACTTTGAAAGCTGGAATAAAGGCACGGAGGTTATGTTTAAGAAAAATACTTTTCGACTAACCTATTTGCTGCGATAGCTGATTTGACTACAACCAAGATCTTTTCTCTGCCAATCTTTTTAATTTCCAGGATGTCCCGGATGCCAGCCTGAGCAATGATTCTGCTAATAAGTATGAGGTGAATGGGCGGCGAAGAACTATCTCTGTTATTGGGATATATATATATTACGAAGGGTCTCAAATCTCGTGCAGCATGAGATTACTTATTAGCAGAACGCATCGCCATGAGGTTCTATCACCTGAATTTTGATCGTCTTTCGTCAAGCCATTGTTCGGCGCGATTCTGCCTTTGCGACGCAACAGATGCATTAGGCGAAGGCTCGCTTGCGCACTTCTTGGCGGGAGTTGTTTACCCGTTTTGATTGGAATTTTCTTCCAAAGTCTCCTGTATGCTTTCTGGCTTGAGATTGAAGTTCGTCAATGTCCATCGGAGACTCGTTCGAGTTGCTTTGGGCCACAGACACATGGTTTTCACTTCCAGAGGTAGGCATGCCTTTACTGTTATCTGACGCAACCAACTCAGCCGTAACTATTTTGTTACGTAGAGAAGGCGGCAGTATATACCCTGTTTCCATGTAAAGGCTTTCCAGAAAACCCTGGGATGTTTGTTCAAGATGATTGGAAGCAAAAGGGCTAGGTGGGGAAGCGTTAGAGGTTCCCGAGAAGAACCGGGATCTATGTTGAAAATTGGGGGATAAGCGCGAAAGATGTGCCGGTTACACCGCAGTCACCCTCGTCCCTCTCCCCAGAAAGCGAGGCCATGGCGCCTTAAAGATTCTAGAAGTTCGGTTTAACTAGATTATACGATTCATGAATTTACGAATGAATAAGTGGATGAATGAATGGGTGGATCGCCTTGAAAAGGGCGTATAAATAGCGCAGCACGAGCCTAATCAACACGCGATATACGTTCGGAACCGTGAGCTGGAGACACGTCCGTTACCTATCGCTGCTCAAGTCGAACTCATTTCCTACACATCGCTAACAGAAATTCACAGTGACTGGATCGCGTAAAGCATGTGTCCAGTGTTCCCGCATTCGCGCGCTTCAATCGACTCTTAGTGGTCAATCCGTATGTTGCGTGGGTACGTAGCGGTTGCTGCGCATCCGCCTTGCTCCATCAACACAAAAAGAGCGGAAAATCAAATGTACAGAGTGCTATACCGCACTATCAACTCTTGAAGAGGAGAATTATTACGGGGTATTACGCCCTTATATCCATTTGGGTTACCCCGAACGATTCAAGGGTGTTACGTAAAGTAATCGGATCCCTAAATTGGATTGAGCAGTGGTACTCAATCTGAAGACTTTAAATGTTCCTAGACCAATCCGGATTACAATCCATGCTGTCTATGAAACTCGGATTTCTGACTACTATCGTTGCGCGTTTCTTCTGAAAGGTTAATATTTTCGAAATTTCAAAATATTTTTGTGGTATTTGTTGCGACTCTTCTTTACGTGCTGCTGTTGTGGATTTTATAAGTCTATCCGGAGAAAGACGATTGTATAATAATTTTTTTAATAATAATAATTGTTATAATAATCATATAATATTTATTATATAAATATATGTTATACATATAAATAAAAAATATAAATATACATATTATAAAAATTATATAAATATTGTAAACATTAAAATTATAAAAAATATATATATACAAAATATATTTTTTATAATATTTATATTTATATTTTGGATAATTATGCTGATGAGGGGAGCCAGTCCCGATAACCTTGACCTTGATATATGTTGTCAAGGTCATGACCTTTTTTTTGTTGACGCTGGGGAAATGCATTTACGCATACCCGGACCTAACCAGAACCGGGTTATGTGGGACTCCTCCTATTTAACGGAGACTACCCACTAAAATCCTACTTGCGTTAGGATCGGCGCCCCCCAGCGGGCGTCCGATCCTAACACAAGTAGGGTCGATGCGGGATCTTCAATAATGTAGTACTACCGCATCGACCCTGCGTTGTGTACCTAACTGGTACTTCATTCCCTAGTTATAGAGCTATGACGAAGGGGGGAGGCCACCTCCCCTCCGTCCGTCCAAGTCTTTTGGACTTCTTGTTCTCACATGTCGACCTGGTTGATGTTTGGTCTCGGATTTCTAAGAGGGGATCGCGGCCATACCGCCTCCTCTTCCTCGATTATCCGGAATTCCCTCTCTTGCGCGTTCTGCGTCTTCTTTCTTGCGCATTACTTCGTCGCAGAATCTAAATACTGCGCGCCTGCTTCTTTCTTCCATCAGTGCCCTGATTATAACGGGCATCGAGAGATCGTTCCCTATTGCCGTTGTGAGTTCGGCCCTCTGTCTAGCCCATTCTGGGCAATTCCTCAATGTGTGTGAGAATGTGTCTGTTGTGGCGGTACAGTGTCAACAACGACTGGTCCTTTCGCGGCCGATTCGGTGCAAATATGCACCAAAGCATCCGTGACCCGTCAGAATTTTGGTCGTATGGAAGGGGAGATCGACCCCCACCTCCAACTATTTAACAAGTCGTGGCCGGATGGCTGCCAGCGCCTGGTCTCGTGCTGGACCCGACATCCAGTCCTTCCATTTCACGATTAGCTTGCGTCTCGCGTTCTCCCGAAAACCTCTCACGATCGATGGAGTAAGGATCTCCCCTTCCCGTCTGGCCTCTGAGACCCGCTCATGGACTTCACTGTGTACGCCGGTCATTAACTCAAGCGGGGGCATGTCTGCGAGCGCGGTGCTGACGACAAGGATATATGACGTTTTATATGCTCGTATCTTGCGACAGGCGAGTCTTCGTTGCGACGCTCTAAATGTGCGCTGGATCACTGCGTTATCCTCCGCTTCGCTGGCCCATACTGGTGCTCCGTACAGGGTGACGGATGCCACCACGTTGGCGTATAAGCGTCTGGCTGTGCTGCCCGCTCCTCCTAGATTCGGCAGTAGTCTGCTCAAGCTGACTACGATTTCTTCCATCTTGGGCGCTATATGCTGAAAGTGCGCCACAAATGTCCAACGACAATCGATGACTATGCTCAAATATTTAAATTGGGATCCTACTCTGATGTCGTGGCCCGCCACTGTAACATCAAATCCTGGGGGTCTGCCACGTCTGCAGAAGCCCGCGACCTCCATCTTCTGCGGGGCTATCTCCTAAGAACGTTATCTCGTCCACTATTGTGGCCGTGGTCTCATTGGTCATCATTAAAGTCTCCCCCCAGTTGTCCCCGGTCGTGAGAACCAGAGTATCGTCCGCGTAGTAGATCGCCTCGCAATCTGCAGGGAGATCGGCTCTCCTAAGAACCCGGTTGTAACCGAGGTTCCAGAGTAGGAGCCCCAGGATCGAGCCCTGTGGAACCCCTCGGTTCACTTTTTTCGTTGCCATCGTACCATCCTCGACTGGGTAGACGAGGCTCCGTTCGTTCAAGTAAGCCCTTAAAATTCTCCACAGATATTGCGGGACTCTGTGTTCCCACAGGGCTTCACCTATGACTCCCCACGGAAGGGAGTTAAAGGCGTTTCGTATATCCAACGACCACCCTTTCCTCTTCGATGGCCGACTCCGTGAACGTTCGGACGTGTAAAACCGCGCCGACCGTACTCCTCTCTTTCAGGAACCCAAACTGATTGGGGTGGAGGTTGGGACCTCTGCTGTCCAGGTGATGAGTCACCCGTTCTGCGATCACCCTCTCAAAAAGCTTCGTCTCATCGTCTATCAGACAAATGGGGCGATATCCGGCCGCAGTATCCGCCGGCCTTCCTCAAGAGGACGAGTTTGGCCTTTCTCCACACTTCTGGGAAAACGCCCTCTCGCAGACACTCGGAGAACATGGTTCTAATTGCTTCTCCTAATACTTCGCCAGCCATTGCCCAGGCTCTTGAGGGGATGCCGCTGAGACCCGGAGCAGCGTTTTTGCTCCTTATTCGACGGAAGGTCATGACCCTGAGTGATCTCCAACAAGTATTAGCCGTCGCTCGTCATTCGTTAAAAAGTTATTAACAGTTAAAGTTAGTAATTATTTCACTGCTTTACATGAAAAGTCAGATAACACTGGGCAGCGAGAGAGGTATGTGGTGAACTGATTAAGGGAATACGACTTTCCACCCCCCCCTCCCTTCGACTCTCATCCTCGCTCTTCCCCCGCAAAAGAGGCGTACGACTCTCACCTTCGACTCTCACTCCCGCTCCCCCCCTACAAAGGGGCGCACGACTCCCACCTTCGACTCTCACTCCCCCTTCCCCCCTACAAAGGGGCGCACGACTCTCACCTTTGACTCTCACCCCTCTCATCCCCTGCAAAGAGGTGCACAACTTTCACCCCCGACTTTTATACGCCTCTTCCCCTTTGCGAACGACTCTCAAACAGTGGGTAGGGGGAGGGTGAGAATCGAAGGTGAGAGTCGGGCGCCACTTTGCTGGGGTGAGGGGGGAGGTGAGAGTCGAAGGTGAAAGTCGTTCGCCCCTTTGCAGGGGAGAGAGAGGTGAGAGTCAAAGGTGAGAGTCGAGCGCCGCTTTGCTGGGGTGAAGGGGGGGATGAGAGTCGAAGGTGAGAGTCGGGCGCTCCTTTACAGAAGTGAGGGGGGAGTGAGAGTCGGAGGTGAGAGCCGGCGCCCCTTTGCAGGGGGGAGGGTGAATGTGAGAATCGAAAGTCAGAGTTATCTGACTTTTCATGTAAAGCAGTGAAATAATTACTAACTTTAACTGTTAATAACTTTTTAACGAATGACGAGCGACGGCTAAAACTTGTTGGAAGTCACTCAGGGTCATGACTTTGACAACATAAGTCAAAGTCAAGGTCATCGGGGCTGGCTCCCCTCAGCATAATTACCATATTTTGTATAATAATTTTTAGAATAAATTTCCTTTTTGGATTTAAAAGTACTTAAATAATATTAAAACAGCTATTTTTTTTTTAATTATAATGCATTTAATATAGTTTTTGTAATAAATTTTGGCTATATATATATATATTATAATATTGTTAAAAATCATATAAATTAATCATATTACCTTATGAAAATTACCTGTTTACATCTGTACAACGAAAAAAGAATGGATATATATTTATTATGGGATATTTTTTTAATAACAATGAAAATAATTATATTAATGAGGAAATGGCACATTTAAGAGAATGGCATCTAAAAATCAATAATTATTTTGAAAATGTTCTTTTTTATTTTTTAATAGGTAATAATAAAACTACACATACGTATTATTTTTTTGTATTTTATAAATTTATATTATTTTATATAGATTTCAAATCACACTTTCGTATTGAAAGAAATACTTTTGAGCAATTGATATCGACTTTTGGATTAGCGTTATTGATGGAAAATGATGATTCTCCTCAATTACCACCAGCTAAGCAACTTGCTATTGCTTTATGGATTTTTGACAATCAAGAAGTTTACTGGTTAGTAATTAAAATATTTTCTTTTTTAATTAAATTTATTCTCGTCGGTCTAAAATCGTATCATATTGTTTTTCAGTTTTTGTTACTGCATTGAAAATTTTATTTCAGATCTGTCGCAGATCGATCTGGAGTGTGTAAAGACACTGTATGGAGATGTGTTTTCAATGTGGCTTACATACTAGAGCAACGTGTTCAAAATTATATTAAATAGCCAAAAGTTCATGAAATATTACATATACAACAATGGTTTGCTGTTATGAATGATTTCTTAGGTGTAGTGGGCATTATTGATGGTTGTCATATTCCTATTAGTTCTCCTATTGAACATCCAGATAGTTATAGAAAACGTTTTCATTCTATAATACTGCAAGGCATTTGTGATTATAAAATGAAATTTATTGATATTTTTACGGGAATTTGTGGCAGCGTTCATGACGCCCGAGTTTGGCGGCTAAGTGATATAACAAATATAATAAATCATGATGTAGAAAGATATTTTCCACAACATGGTCACCTATTAAGTGACTCTGCGTATCCATTATCGCATTATATGCTCACTCGATATCGTGACAATGATCACTTAAATAATATACAACGTAATTATAATACAAAATTATCCAAAACTCGTGTTAGAATTGAAAGAGCGTATGCAATGTTAAAAGGACGATTTCGAAAACTGAAATACGTATATATGTACAATACGGAAATGATTCCATTAGGTATACTTGCATGTTATATTTTGCATAATATTTGTATAGATAATGAGGATGAATCATTTGATATTGTAGAAATAGAAAATGTAGAAATGGAAAATAAAAGTAATGATAACTATGTAGTTATGAAAGGTAATGAATAAAGAGACGTTATTGCACAATTATTATTTTAATCACAACTTTTTGTTTTCATAATTGAAGTA
>NW_017257331.1:463789-471486 GCF_001594055.1 Mycetomoellerius zeteki
AACGCTAGTTTTTTAATTACTGTCTCAATAAGACCAATTAAATCAATAAGAGACTAACTGTGTCTGACACTGACTGGCTAACTTATCAGAAACCTGTTTTTGAAGTATTAAGAGTAATGTTTGCGATGCGGTATCTTGTGATCAAGGTGAGCTTCCTAACCATCGGAATAATTAATTATAGTTTCAAAATTTTTTGATACATTAGTTTTACATTTTCTTTATTTCGAGAATTTCAAAATTTCTTTCCCCCTTTTTTCTTTTTTACTGCATTCTTATCTGGATTTAATTCTGGTATTTATACTCTCGAGGTGAGGAAGATCACCATGACTAGTTAATAATTGTTATATTCTATGTATGTGAATGTATTAGTTATCTTTGAAGAAGGCTCAAAAATGAGCCGAAACATGTAAGCGCTTTAGTAAAATAAAGAAGTTTCACGCTACGATAGTCGTGTTATTTGCGCAACATCTCCCGCGCTTGACTCCTACTGCCCTTGTTCTTTCATTGTTTTTTAATCACAACTGTTATTCAATACAAAGAATAAATCCTTTTTTATAAAAACTAAATAACGTATGCATTCACCTTTACGTATGCGTATCAGTCTTTAACTTTATGTGCGTATAATATTAGAATATAATTAGGATATAATTAGAATATTAACATAATATAAAATATATGAAAATATAATATTAGAATAGAATTATACGTATTCATTGGAACATATAAAATGTATTATTATAAGTATATTTAATATATAATGCACAAATATCACGAATGCTTGTATGTTCCAATTGCAAGAAGCAATTGATGCAGGTGCTACTTCGGGTTTAATGTTAATGAAATCATTAATTATATCAAAATATTCCCAGCATTCTCTAGCTGTACCAGTTTGATTATTACGATCTCGTATACTTCTATATTTTTGCTTCAAATTCTTCCATTTAACATTACATTGTTCCTCTGTTATGTTATATCCTCTTTCATTGAACTTATTTGTTATTATTCTTCATACTCTTTTTTGCATATAATTCTTTTTATCTAATAATGCCACATGGCTTCTAACTTCTTCTATTAAAAGTTTCGTAGTTTCAACAGTCCACTGAAATTTGCAATTTTCTGTAAAAAAATAACATTATTAAAATAATATGTTATATGCATTGCGACCGCACTCACGAGCGTGGTGCCACTTCGTCGCTCGTTCGCGAGTATTGCTCTACCTCTCCTTCGTCGATGCCTTCACGACAACGTTAAAAATGCTCAACGCCACAACGGCTTTCTCAAATTTTACATGCTCTAAACCTCAACGTCAGTAATTGGGCGCCAGGCACGAGAGAGCGTGCCCCTCTTTCTTAAGTCTTTTCGGTACGTTCTCACTCGAAAATACAGAGGTGTAGAGAATCACGAACGCGGACGGCTCTAATAACCGACTACTCAGCCACGATAATGGCAGAGGGGGTGGTTCGTGGTCGGGAACGGAGGATCTTTTGGAGAACGAGTAAGGCGAGACAACAGAAAAATAGGTAGAATTAATAACAATAAGATAATAACAAATATATTCTCTGAATCAATTACAGGATTTCTGACGTACGGGCAGACGGATTGACTTTGCGGTATGTAAGCGCTCTGGCCTCCGCGATACGTTCTCGACACGCGGTATTAAATAACCGCTTCTCTTCTCTGACGTACAGGCTCTCGATTCTAGCGTAATTCTACGCGACGCGTGTATCGTGGTTACGGAGATCCATGGCGCAGAAAATCTTCGGAATGCGTGAACACGCGAGAATACTCCTCTGAGAAATCTAGGATCTACTACGACGACGATAGTACGCGACATGAAACGGTGACGCAACAATACGATACAAAATTACGGGTCAACAATATGATACAAAATTATGACGCGACGATACGGTACAAAATGACCTGGCTGTAGCCGCGGCGAGCGTGCAAAATAACCGACTCAAAATTATAACGAAACTAAGACGATATCGGACGGGATGGGACGATCACGCGGTGCGCGCGTGCAGTCGCGACGCAGTTACTCGCGAGAGAACCGAACCCAAGACTCAACGATAATTTCACACATACGTACGATCCCTCCGATCCGGAAATCGGCGGTTTTACAATCAGATGCGTTCATCACATCCTCTTGGCACTCCCTTGTTCTTATATCGTCCTGCGTCTTCTCGCACGTGTGTGTCGCCTTGAGTCCACAGCACAAGTGCCGGGCCCGAAGTCCCTTCGGAGGCGCGCAGGCGACCGTGGGCCCACGTGATAAGCCTTATCGGCCCTGATTGGTCGCGGGCCATCTCGCGAGCTTCCGCGAGTCCTCACGACTTGCTATCGCGTCGCGCGCCCTAGATCCTTGTGCGCGCGGGATTTGACTTAATGCTGGCGTTGTTTCAGCTGCTCGCAACGATCCTCTCTGGCCTACTCTTACCGGCGTGTCATCAGGATTCGGTGTGTTCCCGTGCAGACGGACTCGTCTTCCGGGTTCGACGTCTCCTTTCGGCAAAGACTTCTTTGCTGCACTGACAGCGGGGTCCCTCGCTCGTCCTATGGCAGAGGGTGGCCATCCCCTCATGTCGCTTCAGTCGCTCCCGCGGCATAATCGCCTGTAAGGAGTTCAGCTACGGGAAAATAAGTTATGCGCAAGGCGTTAATTCGATAATTCAGAACGATATCACCTGTGTGCTAACCCTCGGGAGGTGGCCTCGGGCTTCCAATATGGTCTTCTATCCTCTTCTTTGTCGCCTCCTTGAGGTGGTGAGAAGATGTGTCACACACTAAATTATCTACTGGAGCCGTCGATACTAAAAATCTCCAATAAATCCACAAAAAGAAATAGCAATATTACGCGAAACGCGACGACAAAAATCTCCAAATTATCGCTCAAAAATCGCAACAAGCGTCGGCACGCCCGCCCTCCGCGTCAGGAGGACACAGGATAAATCTGCCGCGCACTTCGGCCAGGTCGAATGACCCTTGTGACGGACGGTAAAAAACGTCACGTTACAGCATATTATGCTACAAATATCGTGAGAAAAAATTATTTCTGCAAAATACTATATTTTATTTAAAAAATCAAAATGATCAATTAAATACTCATATCATCAAAAAGATTAATTAAATACTCATATCATATGTATGTTTACAAGTATCGCCGAAATTAAGTTAACTCAATAGTTACTAATTAGTACCCGTATCAAGTACACGATATAAAAACTAAGCTAATGACTCGGAGACATTTATATCATAACCAAAAATTTTTAGATTATGATAATAATTTTAATTATTTTTTACTTTGTAAATAACAATTAAAATTGTTATTGTATGTTGTACACAATAAATAATAACAGTAATGATAATATTATAATTTACAATTTTATAACATTCACGTACCAAATTGACTTTGTCCAATTAAATACACTTCATTCGTTTTATTTTGATCCATTGTAGTTATATTTATCCTAAAATTAGACAAATTATATTATCAAAAACATATTATTTCTTGAAAATACAGAATATTACAGTTTTGTGGAAATTAATCCTTTCCGAGTAAACTTATCAAATCCACAGCAACAGCACATAAAGAAGAGAAATATTAATCTTTTAGGAGAAACACGCGCGACGATAGTAGTCCGAAATCCAAGTTTCATAGACAGCACGGATTAAAAAGAGGTTAGGCGGCGATTTATCGTTGCTCGATACTATTGACATAAAAATGAAAAGGGCCATGTCCAAAAAAAGACCCTCAAAAATTTAAACCTTTAAAAATTTGAATGATTATTTAAAATAATATATTACCATGAAAAGTAACTGATATATTATTAAAATAAAGGTGCCAGTTCAAAATGAACATACATAAAGTATATATTATCTAAATTTAATAATATATTACCATGAAAAAAAATTGATATGTTGTTCAAGGTGCAAGTTCAAAATGAAAATACATACATATAAGTAAAACAGATTACAATTTGATTCTAGAAAATAAGTGCGATATGTTATTCTTAGTGCACAAAATATAAAAATCGTTTATTGAGATTTTTTATTTGAAATTTATACTAGCCCGTACAATGAAAAATAATTGCTTATAATTCCAGAGTACCAATTTGTTAATGACTCGGAAAAAAAACGGCCTAATTTCTAAAAACTTTGATGAGTTTCTCGGTGTCCACTCAGAAATAATGTCGAAGCTTTTACAGAGTAATTGTTACAACACTTGAAGTACGAAAAGTATTTCATTAGAACCATATTTTCAAAAGCTCTATAACGAAGTGAATATATATTGTATTATGTCAAATAATCAGTAAACTCTTTAACTGTATAGCATCTTTGTACTTGACCTGAGAACTTATTGTTTATGAATTTTAGGTTTATTTAACATTTATTCGTTTCAGGCAATAAGACAACGTTTTTTGATCAGTAAATTACTCGCTGAAAATACGGTATAACAACTACTTAAAATCGGAAGTTGATATGAAAATTCAAAATTTTACTAAAGGAAGCTGGGAGGGTTTTTTAAATCTAAACCATTTTCATATCTCTTTTATTTCAATTACTTTTTCTTTCACTCGAAATTTTTTTGAGAGCAGGCCGCCATGTTCTTTTTCCGAGTCATTAACAAATTGGTACTCTGGAATTACAAGCAATTATTTTTCATCGTACGGGCTAGTATAAATTTCAAATCAAAAATCTCAATAAACGACTTTTATATTTTGTGAGAGAGAGAGAGAGAGAGAGAGAGAGAGAGAGAGAGAGAGAGCACTAAAAATAACATATCGCACTTATTTTCTAGAACCAAATTGTAATCTGTTTTACTCATATGTATGTATTTTCATTTTGAACTTGTACCTTGAACAACATATCAATTATTTTTCATGGTAATATATTATTAATTTTAGATAATATACACTTTATGTATTGTTACGTCCAAGCCCTTGAAAATTTGAAATCGAATGAGAGAGACAAGGATGGAGATGGAGGGGTATGGAAGGACGTGCAGACTTTATCTCACAGGTATACGCGCAGAGGCGAATACCTGAGAGTCGGACGCACTTCTTATCGCTCCGGAATATGGGTCAACATCCCGAAGGGACGCTATAACACCTGTTTCCTACGAGCAGTGCGTACGTCGATCCTGATTTCGAGTCAAGGAACCTAATCCTTATAACTTGGGACCGGATCACGTGCGATCTCTGAAAGGCGACGGAGTACGAGGTCGTTTTTGGTTTTTAAAATGAAAGGAGAGCAATCATCTTAACAATATTCTAATTTATTACTAAACATAAATTATAGTTTAACAATACGCGCTTAGAAGTAATAAATTAGTTCTATAGTTTATTGTAAAATTTAATTTTATATTCATGTTACAATTAATACAACTCGATTGTACATTACAATAAATGATTGCAAAAATCGCTGGCCGATTGTAAAATAATAGGAACATTTGTGCCGCTAGAGAATGTAGACATAGTGCGAGCGTGAGTCTATATTTGTATATATATGGTGAGGCGATACATGTTGGTTATTGAATTTCTTTAATTATGATAATGGAAGGAGGGAAAAGGTCATTGAAAAGGTCGATCGGAACTAGGTAAGGAAAGGGGGAACTAGGAATGAATACTGGAATGTGAGTTCCAGGAGGTTGTTCGGCTATGGCAGCTCGGATTTCCTCGGGATCGAAATAGTCAGGGCCGATGGTGTAGGTGCCCTGCGGGAGAGGATCGGTGGTGCGATCGAAACGGTTAATCACCGAGTCGAAGGTGTCACCAGGATAGATAGGAAATCGGTTGCGCTGAGAGGGAGGAGGTGGAAATTCTTCCAGAATTTCCACGCTTGATGTGGAATCAGCAGGAGATGGTGGACGAGGTGACGCTGGAGCGGAGTGGAGAGGGAAGTCGGGAGTGTGTGTTGGAATGTCGGGAAGTAAGTGCTCCGTCAATGCGTCTGACAACGCAGGTGACGGAGATCGCAGGGAAGGAGGGGAAGGTATCGCCCTTAGTGCATGATGCGTCGGTTGTTCTGGGGAGGCCGGCGGAGCCGGTGATGGCGAAGGTGGATGAAGTAACTGTGCTGACTGTTGTGTAGATAATGATGTGGGTTGTCGTGCGTCGTCGGTAGATTTTGTTTGATCGTTATAGAACTCCTGATATGCTAGATCTAGGAGTCTGCGTGCTTCGAGGAAAGCCCAACTTTTTAGCCAACCTTGATGGGGACGGTGGCGCTTTGATCGAGGTTTCACTACGGGATGATTCGAGTTAAGTTTTGAGATGTATAATTTGCGAGGAGCGACTTACTGCTTGGTTATCCGGGTAGACGGGTTGTCTGGATACTTGTTGGTCAGTGGTTCGGTTCCCTTGGTCTCGTGGATGGTGATGCTGACCGAATTTGAGCACTGATTCTAGAGTGACTAAGTGAAAATATATTTCTCGAACTTTATTCTGACTTTGACTCTAACTTTGACTCTGACTTTGACTCTGACTTTGACTCTGACTTTAATTCTGACTCTAATTCTGACTCTAATTCTGACTCTAATTCTGACTTTTTTGTTGCGTCTCGCGGTATCGTGATTTATATAGTCGTTTTTTAGGAGGTGGTTCCATGGTAGGATGTGTCAAATTGGGAAATTGAGGAATCAGGTTCACAGGATTTTGATATGATAACAGGCTTGACTGGTCATTGGGAAATTTCCCTCAAGTTAGCTCCGCCTGCTGTGTCAGTTTGATTCGCTCTTATTCTTATTGGTGATAAGGTATCACCTTCCTAAAGGTTTCAGACTCACGATCGCCTATTGGAGAGTTTCGTTTCTGGGGAGGGATGGGTTGTAAGTTACCTATTTCCCTTTTTATCAATATCTGCTTAAGGGAAAAGGTAATCTACTTTTTATCAACATTCCTGGATTTAGTTAATCTTGTTCCTTGGGAAGCAAGAAACGTGAATTATTATTTTGTTGATTTTCTCGTCATCGGAAAGTGTCATTATTAGATTTATGACCCTTTCTGAAGCCTATGCGCAAGACTATTATCGTTAGACGTGCGTGATATCGGCGTGGGATGATTCAACATCTTACCTTCCCTCGAGTATCATGTTCGCGATATGACTCTTATCAAGGATGTTCGATTCTGGATCCGGCTTAGCACCTTGGTGCTAATGGCGCGGTTTGAAAATGATTATTCGGTTTCTTTTTCCACGATATTCGAAAGAAGATTAAAGACTTGGTTATCGCGGGTTACTAAATAAATTCTGAATAAACATATTTTTCTGCTGGGAAAGTTTCTTCGGATTTATGTTATCGATTGAATTTATTCGTATCTTACTTTATTGATCGAACGATCATAAAACGAAGAAATCGTGGAGTCCACTGGATGTTCATTTTGAACTGGCACCTTTATTTTAATAATATATCACTTACTTTCCATGGTAATATATTATTTTAGATAATCATTTAAATTTTTAAAGGTTTAAATTTTTGAGGATCTTTTTTAAACATGGCTTGACCTTTTCATTTTTATGATTTTGTAGTAATGTATATTGTGTAGGTCTGTTATTTTTTCGAAGGTTCTGAACTTATTGCATCAGTGTACACCAGTTCAGAACTTACAGTGGAAAAAGAACAGACCTTATGTAATAAAGTAGAAAAAGAAAAAAGTTTTTTTTTCGTATAACAATCAAACTAACCAAGACTCCTTATAAAT
>NW_017257332.1:0-34698 GCF_001594055.1 Mycetomoellerius zeteki
AATTTAACAATGCCGCAGACGTGACACTATTCCATAATGCATGATTTCTGATTGGATGAAATTCTTATTCTTTTGTTCCTTTCAATGGCTGCGTTCAGCAGAACGTTTGTTTTGCAACTGTTGGAAATTTCCTTCGCGCTAATTGGATCATACTTTTAGATCTAGAAGAATGGTCCTATCTCACCAGACAATCATAAAACGGTTGCAAAACTGTTGAATCTGCTGAACGCAGCTATTGTACGCAACCCCAAAAGATCAATCACGTGATCAAAATTACTGAATAGCAATCTCACGATGCTCAACGCTTGGCGCTGCTATGTAAAGGTACCTTAATGGCATCTACTGGATCGATAAGTCGAGTACCTGCGCCTAGAGTGTCGCTCGTAGGTTTCGGGATTGTTCCGAGTACGAACGATTTGAGGCGATTCGGATCGACAGCTACGTAATCTATATTATGCTACATTGACTGCATTCAACAAAACACAACGGTTTTGCAACCGTTTTGTGATTGCTGAGATAGGATCATTCTTCTAGATCTAAAAGTATAATCCAATCAGCACCGAAGAAAACGTCCAACAGTTGCGAAATAAACGGTCTGCTGAACGCAGCTACTGTATTACGTTCCTAATTATCGTAATCGCGTGATGTCGGTGATAATGACAGCCAAGCTTCAAGACGACATGAATAGTATACCTCTGGCGGATGACGATCCGCAAGGTGAGAGCGTAGTGTCACCTGAGTCCTGTTTTCGTCGAGATTCCTCTCGACATCGCTCTTTTCTTTCTTTCTCCATTTCATTGACTGATGGAATTATAACCTCACTCATCTCGAACAGTTTACATCATTTATTCCAACGCCTTTGCTCCGAATGTTATTTATTTACGACTAAATTTGCTGACTTAATCTGTCTGCTTCTTATTTTTGTTTCTTTACACATATTATTTTTATTGATATGAGAATTAAACCAGCTGCATCTAACTGTGAACTAGCAATGTAACAACGCCTTCTCCGTTTCTCGGAATTTAAGAAATAGAAATGTAGAGACGTACGATGCGTTCCAATATTCACTATGATCGAAACGCATCCATAGAAATATGAGATATTGGACCTCTTGATTATTTATCTCGCAAATTATTTTTCTTAAAAAAAACTCCTTAAATATAATATTTTGTATAATTTTAAAGGATCGGAAAAAACCTAATTTTTCCGCAGATTTTTTCGGTTTTTTCCCAAGGGTAGAAATATTCATTTGGAAAAAATTCACACGTGCTCGTAAAACCTACTACGTTTGCTTCTCAGTTCTTTCCGTAAAGAAAATAATTGCATATAGGGTACACAGCGGGAGTAGATAAGTTAACAGAAATTTTGAAATTGTATAAAAGATTGAGGTCGCATAATGTATTCGATAAAAGCATACAAAACACTATTGCACCATTAATGTAAGAATTAAAAATTACTTAAGCTTTGCCATGTACTAAAGGATTAGTTAGGTTAGATTAGGTTTTACTATAAAAATAGAAGGATAACTAAAAAGTTTTAATAAAAATAATGCTACATGATTTCATAGATCGCATTAATTTTATAAAGGAATTTAGAAGTTACTTATTATGTCTTTTACATAGCAAAAACAGCAATTTTTCGGGAAAAAAACCGAAATTTTTCCGGTTTTTTTCCAGCAATTTGAAAAAAGTGGCTTTTTTAAAATTTACTATAATATTTTGTACATTTTATACATTTAACAATTTGCTTGTGCTTTGATAATAATGAATCTCTTTTTTTTTATTCCCCATTGTTGGCGTTTAATATTTTACTCTAATTTTATTTTTCACATACATATACCATATATGTATATATTATATATTTATAGTAATAATACCAGAAGAGGAAATCTTGGACAATGCCTCACATATATCTGATCCGCTAGGCAGAGGACGCAGCATGGATTCTATACCATCGACATTTACTAATGGCAGCTGTAGTCCTAACAGTAAGTGATATTATGATTTGTTCTTTCATTGTAATATGTATAGTTTTTGTATTGTTTGTCTTTTTACAACTAAATATACAAAGGAATATCAGCTTATTTTGTATTTATAAATTGAACAAAATAATATTAAATACGCGATATTTTGACTTCTATTATCAGATTATTATATACAGTTAAATAAAAATTTGCTTTTATAAATGATTGTAGTACTGTCAAATTGAAATAGTTTATAAAATAATTTTTATTTATTTTATTGTAGGTTTAGATCCTGATATTAGCCCAGACGAGCAAGAAGAGAAAGCTAGATTGATTGCACAGGTTCTCGAATTGCAAAATACTTTGGATGGTAGATATATATTTCAGTAAAAATTAAGGTTACAGGAGAATATCCCTATTGGCGTTTTTGTAATGTGCAAATATATGTGTTTTGTCTAGATCTGTCACAGAGAGTGGACAGCGTAAAGGAAGAGAATCTCAAGCTGAGAAGTGAAAATCAGGTTCTGAGCCAGTACATTGAGAATTTAATGTCTGCATCGAGCGTATTTCAGTCGACAAGTCCCAATATCAAAAAGAAGTGAACCATACCATATTAATCAAATAATTAGACAATTTTTATGAAAACAAACTGCAGTAATTTTGAAGTACAATAGTTACGATTGTTTTGAGTATTTTGGAAAGTATCAGCATGCATAAATTTTATTCCGATTTACATTTATCAAAAAGTAACGCAAAAATTCTAAGTCTTGATATTTGATGCTTAATTTGCCTTCGTTAGCTTGTATACACTTTTTATGAAAAAAGATTTTGACAATTCACGTGTTTTTTTTTTTAATGTAACACTACAATGCATTCTGTGACTGTGACTTATGAAACACGCTTATAATTATAATTGTATGAGCCAAAGAGATCCATTTTATACTTCTACAATTTTTATAAACGTATTTCGCAAATTTTTTTTAGGTAGATGTTTGTTAAGTAAAGATTAATTATTTTACTGCAATTTTATGTTAATTTATATTAATTTTCTTTAAATTAAGATTAGGTTATTTTCTATTAAATTAATGCACGTAACAGTACTAATACTACTAATATATATTTTTTATCCTGTATATAACAACGTTATTTAGTTCAAGCATTGTGTTTGTGTTTGAAGTAAATAATATACATGAAGCCAAGTTGAAATATTTTTAAATAATTTAATATTTATTTATTTTTAATTTTTTGTATACATTTCTTATACTCTGTTAATTTTAATTAATAGATTTTTTTTATACAATTACAATTACGAATTCATCTCTCTTTCATACATTTGCAAAGCTGGGTATTAAAACGTTTGAAGCCATATATATATTTCATTGAGGTATTTGCTTCTTTAATAGAAAATTCTTGCTTGCAACATTTTGATGTATTTATATATACGCATTATATATAGATATATAAGAGATAATGTATAGAATATACAAGAGATATATAAGGGATAATGTATAAGAATATAAGATTATGTACAATTTTTTGAAATACGTTATAATTGATGACGTATTGACGAAAAGCTAATGTTTATGCATATGATATAAGCAAAATAATCATATAATTTCTGCTATTTACGAAACGATTCAAGTACACGTAAGCACTCGTCTTACTTAATGATTTGATGTACCGATTGACATGTAATAACAAATATGTATCTTACGAATAAGAAATTGCAACTTGCAAGTTTTAGTTTAAGTATACAAAAAGAGTGCACAATCCCAAATTTGAGTATCCCATTATGTTGAGTAACAGTGTTATAATAAACATTATATTCTATTGGAACATTACTGTTCGATGATTATCGATTCCTCGTCTGAATGATTCTCTTATTATACGACATCATCGGAGCTCATAGAACACTCGTTCATCACCATCCTGAATTTCTTTCCGAGAAAGTTTACGTAACGAATGAATTATTGGAAATAAGAGGCATATATGTGTGTATATATATATATATATATATATACCCTATAAAGCGTGTTTGTATCTTTAAAGTTTCAGATTAATCAATTAATCTTCTTGAATAGCCGAAAATTGTATAGCCTTTTGTCCCCAAAATGTTTTCGACCCAGGCTTTGTTCGTCCATTTTTCTTTATTCCTATCCACCATCCATATTGTACGTATTTACGCGATCTGAACGCGTCGTAGGAACCAATACTCCATTGTTCCCATTCGGTATTTTCATTAGTCATATTTATCTAAAACCAAAATTAGACAAATTAGATTTACAATCGATCTGGATTTTAAGATATATAATATTTAGAGGTATAATTATTAAAAATATTATCTATATAGAATTAAATGAGAGAAATTATTGTAAGAATTAGAACGTTGTGAAAAGGTCACAAAGGAATTTCACGTGGAACTTCATGTGGAATTTCATAGTGCTATATATTATAAAATTTTTCGGATTTGAATAGCATAGCACAACGACAACTCGTGCTAACTGTATTGTTCTACATTTCTTTCATTGTAAAAGCTTCTTTCGTAATATAATGAAAATTTGCAGAGAGTTTTATTCGCTTCTTCATTTTTATATTATAGTTTCATATTAATTTTCTTTTGCCATCTTACCTCTCCGTACAACCGCCCTTTCTTGTTGAAAGCCAAATACAGCCTCGTTTCGATGCTTTGTATTCTAATAACGCCAAAAGATACCGGTGTTGCGTAAAGCAGATCTGCAAGAGTGTGTATATGTGTATACACACACACACACACACACACACACACAAATATATATATATATGCTTTTGTGTGTGTGTGTGTGTGTGTGTGTGTGTGTGTGTAATAAAAATCTTTTTTAACAGTGATTGTATGTTGTAAAATACATATGTAACATATATACATATATTGCAAACTTTTTTATTTTACTTGACTTTAGTATTTAACAAGTGTGATGGAAATATACCATATGGCTCCTTATTTCCGGATAATCCTTCTACTCGTCCCGACGGCGTAATTGCTAGATGATATCCAGTGCGACAGTACAACTTAATTATCCGGCAATTATAGATAGGATTTTTTGCTGGTTGTCGTGGATCCCATATTACGTAAGGTGTGTACTGGAGTGATTTGCAGTTACGTTTATTGTTGCGTGGCGTTCTACAATTGCAATCAAATAGTCCATGGATTATCGACGTATCGTTACATGTTATGTAACGTGAGCAGAAATAGGAAATAAACTTGTGAATTTCTAATGAAAAGTTCGAATTTTTGTCAAAGCATATACAAGCCTCAACAGTATCATAACGAATTAGTTTCACTAGATATTATTAATACAGGACATTTAATGCATTTTGAAAAATATTCTTTTATACACGCGAATTAATTTTAATAAAAATATTAACAATAATTGAGGGGATTGGCGAAATAAAGGCACAATTCTACTTAGGCCCTTTTTTCGGAGATTAGCGCAAATAAACGAAGAATTGATGTTGCTTACATTAGTTAAATATGAAGGTGTTTCGATTGTCCTGTGGTGTTGAAAATGATATAATCTATGGAAAAAGGGTATAAATGATTTAAAACTGTTAATGAGATTTTTACCAGAGACTGAATGAAAATGGTACGACAATAATGTGTTTTCATTACAATATATTTGTTAAAAAATCTTACGAAAACTCACCAGATGATGATTGAACATTATTTCAATTTATTTTGTACAAATAAAAGTAAAATGTATATATATTTCATATTCATTTTATATTCCTTCCAGAAGAATGTGAAAATAAAAAACTTTTCTGCTGTTCAGTTTTTTCTTTCTGTCGATTCTTGCAATATTATAATCAATATTCGGAAAAAGGGACTAAGTGCATTTTTTTAAATTGCAAATAACTTTTTAAATATTGATCATAACAGAGAAATATTATAACATGTAACTTCTCAAAGACATTATATAAATATATATTTAATACTGTTCCCATTTGTGGTATAATAAAAAAGTAATACGTTATTTTAATTTTTATCAAAATCAAGATTTTGTAATTAGGCCTTTATTCCGTCCATCCCCTCAATTATAAGTATCTCTCACCGATAATTAACTGAAAGTAAATTCTTTTTAAATGCTAAATTAACTTTGACGGAACTTTATTTCTATTGTGAACGCTAAATTAATATTTTATTGTTTCAATATTTTATGCATTTTTAACATAGTATAGTCTTGACATAATTCTCTTCTGACGTAGGTACTACACTTCTTAAGCCATTAGACGTTAGGGTTTTCTTTGTTACTGCAAAGGTTGTTTGTACATTTATATACACGCTGCAAAATACATATATAGGCCAATTTTTCCAGGTCAGCAAGCCCCGTGAATGAAGCACACCACGCGATATCGTAGGCGTTCTCCCGTACGTACTTTGTTAATTTTAAACCGATTCTCGGGGAAGAGGAAACGAAATGTCAATAGGCTTTGTTCGAGATTATAGTTACGCGAACAGCTCAGTCGCCATCAGAAGACGTACGTTAATACGATTAATTTTACATGCTTTCAATTATGTATAGTCATGCGATATATTCATTGCAATAATATTACGTGTAAATAAAATTAATTTCTATGCGAAAATATTGAATGTTTATACATTTTAGAGGAAATTATCAAAATTGTTCTTGAATAGTTTTTTTTTTTTGCTTAAAAACGAACAGTAAGTTTCTTTTCCTCTGTTTCTTATTCTTTAAAGAAATTTCTTTACAGAAAAAAAGATCTCACTTATAAAAGATACGTCCCGAGCAACACAATTCATTGGCGAAACATTTGTTAAACGTTGGCATACATTGGGGATACGTTGGGCCAATGTTGTGCCGATGAACTAATATTGTGCTACTAGGGATATTAATTTGATGCAATTATTTTTCTTTATATATTATATGCATATATGTATATGCACACACATATATACTTTGCCTTTGTTTATTAAAAAAAACTTGTATTTATATTTATATTTTTTAGATAAATATCGCGAAATGTCAAGAAAAAGGTACTTTTTATTCAGCGTATCTTTATCGTCAAATTATTTTATTTCCATCCTATAAGCATAAACCATGCACGAATATATAATTGCTACATAAAGATGTAAATTGATATATATTTCGTATATGTTATATATAACAATTATATCTATTTACTGGGGTACAGCCTGCGACTACGTGTATAATTTTTAAAAATAATTTCAATCAACTATATTGAAACGACTACAAAAAGTAATAACTATGCGGATATTGTAGATTAATCTAATTCTCTACACCGAGAAAAATGTCTGATTAGATTAATAGGAATTCTGATTGGAAATGGACAAATTAAAATTTTCTGGTTAAATTCTAAAATTCTAATTGTGTGATAACCGAAATTTTGATTGGTGTAATCATAACTTTCTGATTCGTCTATTTTTATCTAAACATTTTTCTCAATGTACAATATTATTTTCTTAATATTCAACTTACTAATTCTTAAATATATTCAACTTAACTAAAACTCTTTCTCCGCGTAAAGTAGAACCTTTCTTTCAACACACAGGAGAGAACGTGACAAAGATAATTCGATCTTCCCTGTTCTCACAAATTCGGACGAAATTTTATTTCTATCGTAAATGTGACGTGCGTAGCTGTCATCGCATATGGAATTGTAGTCGCGACGCCTCACGACGTCGAGCGAACTCGTTTGATACCGTTAATAACGTAAACTACATGTGCACCTCCTGACCCTGTGGCGATATAGAGCAGAAAGTTAATCGAGTCAAGTGATCAATGAATATACGTTATAACGTGTGCTGGAGGACGATTAGGTAGACAGACGCATTCGCTGTGTATTTTGCAGTGACAGAGACAGACATTTTATATATCTACCTACCTTGTTCCAATAAATATATACTAAATCATCATCCATTTACGCGAATTATCACATTTCACTGTCACTAGAACGTTCATACATGAAATACAAACAAAGTAGCCAATGATTTATTCCTTTTTTCACAAATTAGCCGAATTTTCCATTTTATTTTGAAAGATTCGGGAGTTTTCGCAATAACGTGAATCCAGATACGGTGAACGCTAAAAAAGTCACGTTATCTTTTTCTTCATTAGTTGTTAAGAAGAAGATAACCTGACCTTAGCATTCACCGTATCTGGATAAACGGTATTGCAAAAACTCTCTTTGTTTAATATAATACCCTTACGAAAAAGTACACAACGGATCTACAATAGATGTTTTAAGCCTTAAGCCGTAAGAAATTGACCAATTATAATCGAATCCGAGGAGAATAATCGACTGTGATTCGCCCATTTCTTATGGCTTAAGGCTTAGAACTCTATTATAGATCCGAGATAAATAACGGGGAGTGTTAACTACCAAATAAACCTCCAACTTCAGGATTAACACTCAATTTGAGTGTCATTGGCGGACCGCCATGCAAGCAATTAGTTAACGCCTAAGTTGGATGTATTTTTTCGTAAGGGATCGTACTCTTAAATACAATCCGAATGATTATACCCGTTCCCGTCGAACGTAACGGTCGAGGTCGGGGCTCTTCTGGTTTCCCTCTTCTTTCGGCCATCGCGAGCGATATCTTTTTCATTCTTCGTCACATCCGTCTCCTGGAGAGACAATTCCGTGTCACAGCTGTCGTCGCTGCAACTGTCGTCGATATCGCTGCACTCCTCGTCGCACGTTGGTGCTTCTAAATTCTCATGAATCCAGCGCAAACTCATTTTCTCGATTTCCCTTCTGCTGCATAAATTCATAAATTTACCCATTTTCATATTGTAACATTAAATTTGTGGCTATCTAATTTATCAATTTATTTCGCTAACGCGAAAATTGCGTTTGTTGCATTGTCACAAAGAATAACGTGGCAACTTATTTGCACCTAGATACGCTATACAGCTACATATGTGGATCTCTTAAAAGCATTTATTTATTTTTACCTATATTACAAAGAACAACTTTTATAAAATTAAAAGAACAATTTATTAATGCTATAAAATTACATCTTTATGTATTTTAAATTTTAAAAGTGACGAGGACATATAAACGAGGAATAATATATTATACATCAATTTATCAAGTTGCACTTGATATTTTAGTCTAGAAGTTGTTTAGAAGTATAATTTTATTTGCAATAATTTGATCATTATATATGGTTTATTTTGCTGTTCAACTTTTTCGATTATAAGAATATTTTTATATTAAGTAACATTCCACGGTAAAATTTACATAAAATTTATATTTTACTTTATCACTTTTATTTTAACTTTTTTTTCGTAAGGCTTTATAAATAGAATTTAAACATTACTATTATTATTATTTATGTCTTAATTCTGCCGGGAAAATATCAAGATGACTCTGAGATCTTTCCTAAAACAGCATTATTATTTTCATATTTTATCGAAAAAGACTACATCGAGAAAGGTAAATCTATTCACAAATGTTGAAAACACTCACACGTGCGAAACACTTTTCATTTGGAACAGAAATATGCACTATAGTGTTCGAGATTTAATGGTAGTCTCGGTCTACTACCAACAGCCGTGACTCGGCTATCGAGAGTATATGTAGATATATTGCGCATCGGGATGCATTTATGTACCAATGGCTACGTTTACACCGTGCGTTTATTCCGCGACCTATACGATAGGTGTCTTTGTTTAACCTATAGGCTAAACAAGGACATCTATTGTATAAGCCGCGGCCTAAATGCACGATGTAAACGTAGCCAATATGATATTAAGCTAACTCAATAAAAACAGAGGCACATACGTTGCGCAAGTCAAGCGCAATTAAATTTAAAAGGCGATCATCCAGGCCAACTTAAGTTCTTCTTTGATGTATCATATAATTGACAGCAGCATGTATGTATAATACATTAATTATATACATACTTACAGCTGCCGTTACATAGTATTTATATTTATAAAGAAGCACTGATGACAATATCTGAATCTGAATACATTACACATTACATTACATTTTCCACACACGAATATATATATATATATATATATATACACACCGCGTCAATTTTTTCGCGAAATAAGGAACGGAAAAAATAATGAAAATTAAGAATAACCGATGGCTACTAAACTTTGTTCGTATAATAAAAGAAATGAAAAATATATTTTTCTTTGATGACATGACACTTATTTAGGACTCGATGAGGAGTAAAGCTCGATCATTATTTCCACATCAGACAGAAGAATCCATCAAGCTTGATCGTACAAAACGCTCACCTACCTGGGTGCTCCACGTACGTTTATCACGCAACTGAGATCGGTTCTTCCGAGGCTCGCGTCGAATAATAGCAGGCATGACGCCGGCCTACTAACATCAGTCACCGGCGTTCTGTCCATGGATTCCTAGTGAAGCGAATTAAAAACGGAGCACGCGCCTCCGAGTCTTTTCGCATTGCATGATCTTTGTTAAGATCTTTTTTTTAGGGAGTCATTATTATAGGTGTTCTTGAAGAGGTCCGCTATTTTGATAATATTCCTTCTCGAGAAACCTTTAACCTTTTAAATAGCACTGAATTCCGCATTGGTACAATCTAGCCTTGAATGGAATTATTGTTAAATCTGCAGTCTATATTTTCTGATAATTTATGTTATTTTTGCTATTTAGAAACTTCTTTAATAATCAACAAACTAATTTATAAAATAAAAATAGACAATATATTGGCTTATTAATTTATTTAAAATATTTTAAATATATAATTTTTTTATGTATATATATTTTCTCCTTCTCTCTCATGTATATATTATTTATTATATATATATATATACGAGGGTCGTTTGAAAAGTCCGTGCAAAAATAAAAACTACTTAATTTTTTGGGGTAAACTTTTTTTATTTTTCAACATAGTCACCTTTTAGGCTTATACACTTCGTCCAACGCTGCTCTAATTTGTTGATCCCTTCCGAATAATAGGATTTGTCCAAGTCTGAAAATAGCCATTTGTTTCTGCAATCACCTCCTCGTTTGCATAAAATCTTTTTCCCGCCAGCCATTTCTTCATATTGGGGAACAAATAGTAGTCCGAGGGAGCCAAGTCTGGAGAATAGGGGGGATGTGAAACGAGTTGGAACCCTAATTCCATTAATTTTGCGACCACAACTGCTGAGGTGTGAGCTGGTGCGTTTTTGAAAATCACTCGACTTCCTCGATTCAAATGAATGCCAAACACAAACAAATAGACCGATCTGGCTAAAACGTGGTGTGTGTTCTTCCAAGAGATGCTACTAACTAAATCTAACCTTGATACGCGCCAGTAGTGCCATTTCTCTGACTTTGCACGGACTTTTCAAACGACCCTCGTATATATAATATATATATTAGACTGACAAGGAAAAAAGAGAATATTTTTTTTAATCGGCCTCAGTTTAAAAGCTTCCATTTCATGCCAAAAGAACACCCCTAAATTTTTATCAAAAAATATTAAGATTTAGAGGTCGCTAAGTGAACGATTCTTAAATCAAAGTTTCGATTTTCCTTAATACATGTTTGATTTGATGAAAAATGGCTTAAACCGGCTTTTAAATGTCTAGTGTTTTTTTGGTGAACACGCTGAACACGATGCAATAACTCATTTAGCTCTACGATATACGCCTAAGAAATACAGCTTGATTAATGTGAAAGAATGACCAAATTTCGAGTTTAAGGTCGATTTTAGTAAGGTTCCAAGCGTTCAAATAGGTCATTATTCCCTTCAAATTGTAGGTCTGCTCATCCAGAACAAGATCCAATTGGAATTTTCCCGGGACCTCCTGCAGGGCCTTTAAAAGTTGCATCTTAAAGCCGTCTGTATTACCTACCGACTAAATCGTAATTTTTATATAACAATTACTTTTTTCCTCTTTTATATATTTGAAAATCCTTTCCCAGGATTAAAGTATAAGCATTAATACGTGTCTATGAGGTGAATTTTATGTTGAAAACGACAAAAAATTTCGAAATTGAAATTTTAAGAAAATTCTTTTATCGCCGGGATACTCTGGAGTGACAGCCGAACCAAAGACATAGAGAATGGACTGCGCGATCCGTGTGTCAAAATGATCAATAAAAGTAAGAGAGAGGGACCGTGGAAGACGGTCATCTCTATCTCTTTTCATTTAACGATGTAATGGGAGAGAGAATGAAAGAAAGATTGGCCGTCTTCCACGGTCCTCTCTCTCATTATTGTCGACCATATTTGAATACTACTTTAGATACTGATTGCGCAGTCCACTCTCTATGTCTTTAGGCCGAATTTGATCGAGGTCGATATTACGGATTTTCATTTCCAATGTATTAGAGATCCTATAATCAAAGTTTGGCGAATTTGGACCAAAAATGGCGGGTTGAGAGAGATAACAGATGTTGCTCTCTCGTATGAACGCATGCGCAAAAAGCGTTAGAATACGTGACAACAACACCTGAAGAAATATATCAAGTCGATCAATTGGCTGAATTGTGTAATTGTAATTTGTTAATTTTATAGTTTAAAAAACCCGCTTTTTTTTCAAATTGCTGGAAAAAACCAGAAAAATTTCGGTTTCTTTCCAAAAAATTAGTTTTTTGAAAAAATTGCTGTTTTTGCTATTGTAAAAATAATAAGTAACTTCTAAATTCTTTTATAAAATTAATGCGATCTATGAAATTATGTAGCATTATTTTTATTAAAATTTTTTACCTTCTCTTTGTAGTTTATTTTTTTTCAAATATTTTGTTACGAATTTAGTTTAAATCCAAATTATTTTCTAGACCTACTATTATCATATAAACATAATGTTTGGACTCTATATTTTTAATTCTTACATTAATGGTGCAGTAGTGTATGTTTTGTATGTTTTATCGAATACATTATGCGACCTCGATCTTTTATATTATACAATTTCAAAATTTCTGTTAACTTATCCCGCTATGTACCCTATACGCAATTATTTTCTTTACGGAAAACCAAGAAGACTAGAACTAAGGAGGATCAACTCGCGTGGTGGGGGTGAGTCAAAAAACGTCCGCGGCTATTCACACGATGTGCAGCGGCACTGCGCATTGTGTGAAAGTTCGACATAAGAGCGACAAAGTGACGATTATAGAACGATAGAGCGACAACTATACATATAGAGCGACAGAGAGGACTAATGAAGCGCAAGAGTGGGGGAAGTTATCCGTCGCCACTTTTTGCCTCACCCCCACTACCGCTATTGGCACGAGTTGATCCTCCTTAGTTCTAGTCTTCTTGCGGAAAACAAACCGAGAAGCAAGTGGTAGATTTTACGAACACGCGTGAATTTTTCTAAAATGAATATTTCCCCCTTTGAGGAAAAAAACCGAAAAATTTCACGGAAAAATTGGAAAAATTGAGTTTTTTTCCGATCCTTTAAAACTATAGTTCATTTTCTCTTTGTCCGAGATTTCGGAACAATTTCTAACCTCTTTGACACAGGTTTTACACATCTGCTTGTAGCTATCTATCTTTTTCTATTCTTCGCACTCGTTTTCCTTCTTCTTCTTCTTCTTGATTATGGCCAGGCAATCATCCGATTGGCACTCGTTTTCCGACAATGTACAAAGCTATCCAAAGAATACCGAGTGAATCAAGGTAGAAAACCAATCAGAAGTTACAGCACAAAGATGGCGGAAAAGATGGAGGAGTTAATTTTAATTGATGCTGAGAGTAATACTAAATTTAAAATAAATATTTCGGTAGAAGATGCTGAGAAAGCAAGAAGTAGTGAGTAGATTTATAATTTTTTTGTAGTCAGCTTTTTGTAATCACATTTATTTATTCATACTTTGAATAATTATATATAATTTCGGCTAATTCTGAATCCGAATCACTAGACTCTTCATCACTAGAATCGAATGCTAATTTTATAATGATTTCAAATAAAAATTTTTTCTGTATGGGGTTCTCTTCATACTTCTAGGTTATTTGTTTCTTTTCGCTGAAGTCGCTATACGTTAACAGTACTCAAAATATTGTTCCAAAATGAAAGCTGCGTTTGCATGAAAAGCATGCTTACTAAAATTAGAACGCTATTGGTAGCATGCACTTATGACGACATACACGCAGCACTGGCAATCAATTTTGGAACACAGCCTATATGTCGTTGTTCATGACATCATCCGTGACGTCATACTCGTGCTCACAAATGCTTATTTCATCGAGGTAGGGCAGTAAAAGCGTCAGCACAAATAATCGCTTATTGGCCAAAATAAACGTGAACAATGTTCGATCTTAACCCTAGTAGGTTAGATATATGCACGTTTTTTCACGATTAGAACAATGTTTAACGAATGTGTCGGATTACGTGCATATTTTAACGCTTTCATAATATACTTGTATACGGCGTCTACAAACGTTTACCGATTTTGTACTAATAAAAAAAGACTTTGTTCACCAAAACAAGGAATTGGATGCTTAAATTTTTATCAAGAAAATAGGAAAAAGAATTTACTCATACAAACATGACATCAACAGATAAAGTTATAATTGATTTATAAAATGCACAGATTGGGAATATATACACGATATCTCCAGCACCTATTGTAGATCCGGACTTAAGGGCCATGGTACACAAAAAAATTTAAGCAGTAAAACGTAAGCAGTAAGCGAATTGACCAATCACAGTAGAGTCCGTAAGGCCACAACATAAGCAGTAGCGAATCCAACATATTGATTTCCTTACTGCTTACGTCTTACTGCCTTAAGTTTTTTGTGCCCTAAAGGCCCTAAAGGCCATGGCACACACCTTCCATAACAGTATCTATAGGACGTACCGTAAGAATCAGCCAATCACAGTAGAGAATTCTTTTAAACTCTTAATTCTAATTGGCTGATTCTTACGGTACGTCTTATGGTTACTGTTACGGAATGTGTGTGCCATGGCCTTAAGGTGATCCTAAAGCCGTCTATATTATCGACTAAATCGTAATTTTTTTGTATAACAATTACTTTTTTCCTTTTTTACAGATTCGAAAATCCTTTTCCAGGATTAAAATATACGCATTAATACGTGTCTGTGAGGTGGAATTTATGCCGAGAATGACAAAAAATTTCGAAATTAAAATTTTAAGAAAAATTTTTTGACATTTTCGGCATAAACTCCACTTCACAGACACGTATTAATGCGTATATTTTAATCCTGGAAAAGGATTTTCGAATCTGTAAAAGAGGAAAAAAGCAAGGCTGGGTATTTTTGCATTTAAAATGCCATTTAAAATGTAATTCTATTTAAAATGCTAAATGTAAAATACTTAAAAAAATGTATATTAAAATGTATGTAGAGAAAACCATTCTGTATTTGAAAACTATTTAAAATATCTATTTACCCATTTTACATATAAAGTGGATTCGAAAAACATTTTACATTTTAAATACATTTTTTTAAGTATTTTATATTTGGCATTTTAAATGATTACCCAGCCCTGGAAAAAAGTATTTGTTAAACAAAAATTACGATTTAGCCGGTAATACAGACGGCTGTAGGATCCCCTTAACTCCGCGCGGAGTTATCCTTCCCGGAATTTCGTCGCAATGCATCGGCACGCGGCAAACGCTTCGCGGGTGCTTCGATTGGTTCGCGCTACGCGATACATGTGTCACGCGATGTCGGCATGACGGAATAATACTACGCCGAATAAATTTCTCGCTAGGAATATCCGCAATTAATTAATAGGAAAGTTTTAGATAGACGACGTGAGGTTAAATAAGGAAAAATAATTTAGCGCGAAACGAAAAGACAAAAAAAAAGAAAGAGGAATTATATTTCTACGAAAGGCAGGACGTAACAATGTTAAATGTGTATTTCCGAAATTATATTATTCATTTGCAAATAAAACTTTGGCACTGTTAAATTGTGCGCATAACAATACTTTTAGGTTTACTTCTGAATTGACAGAATCGTGTATTTAATCGTTAGGTTTGAAAAATGCGCCAGCTTCCAGGAGCCAACATGGCTGATACATATTCCCACCTAGGCTGCGTTCGGAAACATCACCCGAGTGCCCCCGTGTATCGTTTTATTCTTGTTGTTCATCCAATGTTAAATAAAGATAAGTTGATACCCGAGGGCACTCGGGTAATGTTTCCGAACGCAGCCCTAATATAATACTTTAGATCCCGCAAATGTAAAATTTACTTTAATTTTTGAAAATTTTGGGTGTGTGTGTGTGTGTGTGTGTGTGTGTGTGTGTGTGAAGAAGACTTTTGTAAATCAAAACTAATTTCGCTGATTTTTTTTATATATTGGCTTTTTAAATTAAATTTATATACAGGGTATCCGGAAATTAGCGCATCAGAATATCATGGCAAGATAGAGCGGACTAAACTGAGTCAAAAAGTCCTGTATTATTTTGCAATTTTCGCAATAGTTAACGAGATATTAATTACTTATTATTAGTAAATATCGCTGAATATTGGTTTTTAATAATTTTTTACTCAACTATCAACTTTACAGAAAAACAGCAAGAGATAAAAATTGTTTATTTTCTTCTCATGAAGTTCTGAGAATTTTTTCAGAATTTTTTTAGAATTTTTTAATACCGTATTTTCTCATATAAAAATAAGAAAATGCAGTACTAAAAAGATGATAAATAATTCTGAAAAAATTCTTAAAGTTCTATGAGAAGAAAATAAACAATTTTTGTCTCTTGTAGTTTTTCTATAAAAAAGTTGATAGTATTTGAGTAAAAAATTATTGAAGACCAATATTCAGCGATAATTAATATCTCGTTAACTATTGCGAAAATTGCAAAATAGTGCAGCACTTTTCAACTTAGTTTAGTCCGCTCTATCTTGCTATGATATTCTGATGCGCTAATTTCCGGATACCTTGTACATATACATATATATATATATAAAAATCATTGTTTTGCTCGTCTTTGGCCTATTATTACATTCTTTGTTATCAATAATGAGCAGATAATTAGCTTATATTACAGGTTGTATATTTTATAATTTTAATTTTTGGTAAATTTTTTATATTATTCTTTGATTTTTATTATTATTTAATCAATAACAATTGCATAGTATTAGTCCATTTTGAGAGAGGGAGAGGGAGGGAGGGAGAGAGAGGGAGAGGGAGAGGGAGATAGTGGGAGAGAGGGAGAGGGAGAGGGAGAGCGAGAGCGAGAGCGAGAGCGAGAGCGAGAGCGAGAGCGAGAGCGAGAGCGAGAGCGAGAGCGAGAGAGAGAGAGAGAGAGAGAGAGAATACAAAACAAATAAAGTACAATACAGTATACACTATGGAAAAGTTATATCTTTGCATCAGTTTTTCGATAGCATTCAGCATACAGATTGAATATTATAGGTAGAAATAAAATAAAAATTTATATTTACCACACAAAAAAGGTAGATATTACGAGAGCTATCAAAAGGTCTTATATTAATTTATATCTAATAACCTATCAGATATAAAAACATACATATAAATTGGTAGACATTCATAAAAATTATTAATATAGGACAAATTAAATGTATTAAATATATATAAATGTGCTAGAACTATCCTTTCTTATTTCTTCCTTGTAGTCTATGCTTGTAAGGATGCAAAAGATTAATTTCATTGAAGCGTTGACTCAAGCGACATCCACAAAGAGAGCAACTCCATGACAGTGTCTACTATTACCATACTGTCGATGGATAGCTCTCTTCATAGCGAGCGCTTCATCCTTAAATTTTGAATTTTCTTTCCACATTTTCTTTCTCTCCTCGTCTAACGTTTCCTTGATAAAATAAAAATAGTAATTATATTATACACGCATAATAAATATATTAGTATTATAACTAATAATTACTCATATCGGTGTATTGTAACCCTTAGTCTTAAAGGATCTCGTTCGCAAATATTAAAAAAGAGTAAATAACCTAAAACTACCAGTAAATATTTTAAGATTAATGACAACTTCTAATGACGTGAAGTCGGTATTTCGATAACAATGACTTATTGTAAAATTAAAAATTCATTTACATGAAATCTATTTGGAATTAATAATGATTCGTTATCCATTCGCAGCTTTATTTAAGGCTTCATTATAACATTTATCTGTTTATAAATAAAAAGCTATCAATGTCTTAATATTAAGATAAGCGTCTCACACACACCTTTACTTTGTTTCTGTAAATAGAATATACACCTTTGTTTCATGAATTATCTGAAAGAATGTTTTTTTTCCGAAATACATTCATCACTAATAATAATTTGTAATATATATAATGTATGTACTTATAATATGTGTTATATGTATATTATATTCTTTTTATTTTTTTTTACGGAAATTCTCTTTACATCGTGTGCTGAATGTCACTTTCTTAAACAAAAAGGTTTGCTAATAGCCGTAATAAATTTTGCGTGATAATCGTTATCGCGTGAAAGTCATTATGTATACAGGGTGACCCATTTTAATCTATCACCCCAAATATTTTCGTTCCTTTGCATTTTACAAGAAAATGTTTCAGACAAAAGTTGTATGGTTTCAAGGGGGCTATAAAATGGTACCATTGGTTTTACCTTGAATAGTCGCTTAAAGGTCACATAAAGGTCACCTTCAATTTCTTAAATTAAACCCACTATTTTTCATTACATATTCTTGTAGCTTACCTCGAGAGCTTTCCAAAACACTTTAATAAAATATTTTTTCATTAAGTATTTTTCGAGTTGTAAGGCTCGAAAATGAGAATACAGCCGGCATTAGCATTACGCAAGTTGTCCGACCGACGGCTAAAACCTCTTGAATGTTGTTCAGGATCATGTCCTGGATAACATTTGTTAAGATCAAGGCCATTGGTGATTGTATCTCTTATTTTCGTCTTTACGTAAAAATGAATTTTTAGTGCAAAAATGAAAATAAGAGGTACAGCCTGCAATGGCCTTGATCTTGACAAATCCGATTATCCAAGACATCATCCTGAATAACATTCAAGAGGTTTTAGCCTCGGTCGGATAACTTGCGTAATGCTAATGCCGGCTGGATTCTCATTTTCGAGCCTTACAACTCGAAAAATACTTAATGAAAAAGTATTTTATTATAGTTTTGAAAAGCTCTCGAGGTAAGCTATAAGGATATGTAATGAAAAATAGTAGGTTTAGTTTAAGAAATTGAAGGTGATCTTCATGTGATCTTTAAGCGACTATCCAAGGTCAAACTAATGGTATAATTTTATGGCCCCCTTGAAATCATATAACTTTTGTCTGAAATATTTTCTTGTAAAATGCAAGAGAACGGAAATATTTGGGGTGATAGATTAAAATGGGTCACCCCGTATATATAGGCCCGTATTCAGAATGCGCTTACAACGATGTTAGCGCGCTAACATACTATACTTTACGTCACGCATATTATAGAATTTCAGAGATAAAAGCGCGCTTTTATCGACAAAAGCGCGCTCTGAATACGGACCATAATGTACAGCGATAGCGTACATTGCGTATAATGACACGAAAAACATGGATAAACTGATCAGCAAGATTTTAACCTGTTGGCGCACAGAAAAATGAATGAATTTATCCATAAACATATTTATTCGCATTATATAATATTTGCTCTATAACATTAAATATAGAAGCGTAGAATTAAGAGTAACACATTAAATTACTATTTATAAAACGGTCAGCACAAATTTAATAGTAAAAATATTAAATTTGACTTTTTAAAACGTAATTTTAAACGCGTATTATATCAACGGTTCATGTGTTTAGCAAAACTCTCGAAAGTTACTTTGGGAAAATGAAAGAGCTTCGAGACTTTTTAGAAATATTTAAATTAACTCTCTCTCTCTTCCAATTTTCAATTTTCAACTCTCTCAACTCTCAATTTTTACTCCTGTAACTTTCAATTTTTTCAAAACTCATTTCTCAATCAATCTTCATCGTATATATTTTAATTATTTTTTCATAAAAGCCGATATTTTCTCACACATACACATACATACACGCGCATGCCCATGTTAAGTACTTGACAATTATTTTATTATTCTCGCGCGTTTAATTTAATCTCTCTTCGTATCTTAATTTTATTAATATTTATATAATATTAATATTCATACACACAATATACGGTGCTGAGATGCATTTGCTACGCAACTATAGCTTCTCTGTTCATTTGCGAAACTCATTATTTCAGCTGCATTTGTAACACACCGGCTAATATTAGCGTTTTGCAAGCAATAGCTCGCCGCAACTCAAGGAAGGACTCAGGAGCAAGGAGGCAGTCCCTGACTTAGCGGCATGGCTCGTTATCGGGAAGGTGCGAGGAGCCTCTTCCTCTTTAGCGTGCCGCCATCTGATTGCACTGCAAACATAACTGCTCCGCTACTAGCTCGTGCCATGACTTATTAACACTTCCTTTTGGCCACTCAACAATAGATACCGTGAAGCAGGAAAAAAACTGCAGTTCGGTGCCCCCTAAAATTAATCATCAAATTAGATGTAACTTCTTTCATATATAAGTTCATCTTTTTTCAAGGTGAGAATGATGATTTAATCTAAGATACGTAGGCGAATTTGTAGTAATTTGCAGTAGTTTCTAGCTTCCGATTTTCTCGATTTTTCATCGTGACAATTCTATAAATTGAACGGTTATGAATATTTAAATTGGAAAATGTTAAAAAAATTAGTTACAGATATTATAACGTATTGCAGCGACAGAAAGAAACAGTAGTCTATTTTTTTGTATGTTCTCTCTGTCTTTCTATATAAAAGATTGGTATCCCTATATAGATTGATTGTGCTTTTAATTTATTTTGGTGACGATGAATGTGAAATCGCAAAATAATGGATGGTTGCAAATATATTCGATGCTTGTAAGATTCCAGAGTCGCACTAACTTAGCGTCACCCGTAATTAACGTGCTTCAACTAATCCATGTACAAACCTGTATGACATAAACGAACGTCACAACGATGGAGCGAGATCGTTCTGCGTTTTATTTACTCAGATGACATTTTCAACGCGGTTATAAGCAACTGCTTAAACAGTCGTTGATTCGGTGATTGCAGCGCGAAAGGTGTTGAAATTTAAATTGGAAATTGCTTCGAAGATTACTCTTCGTATTTTTAACGGATTTTTATCCTAAGAACCTAATATGAACAGAAGTATAAAAGACAATTAATTATATTCACTTTAACAATAGATTATATGTATAATTTTTATAATAAAAATAAAAATAAAAATAAGATTATTTATGATTGAACATTGAAATATTATTAATTAGATGCTCTCCGATAAGAAAATAGAATAATTTTACAAACTACAGTGTGTTTTACTATATATACATGGAAAGTGAAATTCTTTTAATTTCTATTACAAAATTGGATATAAAGACTTTTTTTTAACGTTTTTACATTCTGTACAAAAACTTCATATTTGGGCTATTGAAATTAGTTCTGAAGGCAGTTCTAAAGAAAGCATAAATTATTATTATTAGTAGAAAAGTCAGTTCGCGTTTTCTATCGCTTGATATATCGCGCGATGAAACGTACGAGGTATCATCTTTGAGAGTCGCGATTGCACCTTATCAGCTGGCGATGCGATAAGGCGATAACGAAGCGAGTCATTCCGATATTACCAAAAATCCTCAGCAACCTCGGCGATAATTCCCGAGAGTAGTAAATTTTAATAAATTGCACGCACACAAACGTAATTCCTCGCTCATCGGCGAGACACACGTACTCTGCGACTGGAGTTTTTAGCAGCCTATACATTAATTACAACCGCGTTAATTTACAAGTGGCTAAACGTCCTCCCCGGTGGTTTACACGTTTGCATTACGTAATCGATTTTAGTCTAATCGCAATCGACATATTTTTTTCCCTTTTGCTTGGTCGCCGTAGGCAACGCGTCCTTCCATTTGTAGAAAACGAGAGACTGTGTCGTAATGTTTCTCTCTTTGAGAAAATAACAAAGTCTCGTAATACGCGATTACTGGATGTTGTTAAAAAATAAGCGCAGTCGAATCAGCATCTCTGTTACTAAAAAGTGAACAATCTACGTTACATATTACTATCTATAGACGTGATATCGAAATGGTTCCATAATACAATACAATCATCGCTAAAAGTTTCGATTGATGATGCAATACTCTATGCAACTAATTGAGTTTATGCGAACGTTTACGACGAAATCTTATCTTAACTGACAAATTATTTTTTAAGAGATTAACAAATACTGCTGTAAAATTGTTCGACTACGAGATAAAAGAAGTAGTAAAGCGAAGTGCAGAGCGAAACAATTTCATAATGCGAATTACGTAGCTCTTATTCAATTTAAAAACTGCACTTAATTGTAATCATGTAATTATAATGTACGTTTCTACTTATGGAAATTACAATTTATAAAAAGAGTATATGAATATGTAAATAATAAGTCTGTTAATCAATCAATTAATTAATTAATTAATTAATTAATTAATTACATGTTATATATAAAATATAAATTATGTATTGTAAATATAAGCGATAATAGATATTTTACTATGTGCGCAGTGGAATCGTGCCAATAGGTCTAACGCTATTAAATTAAAAAGACATTATTGTATAAAATACCATATATTATATTATATACTAGAGATTATTAATGTCGTATTTAATCCTCGACTACAGCAACAGGTCATTTAAATCCGAAGCGAAAATTTTTGAACGATTGCATAATCTATACAAGTGATTAAAGTTCTAAGTCGTAGGTAAAAAAAAAACTTTGAACTTTCTTCTATCAATTATCGTAAGACGGAGGTTCGCTTATATTCTGTACTTTAAACAAGACACTTTATAACACTTACAATTATATAGATGTAGTTTTCTTATATGTATAGCTGTAGTTGAAGGTTAAATAAATTTTGATCATTAAAGAAATACTTATTTTTAATAATTTTATAACTTATGTATCACATTTTATACTTGAAATTTGTCTAGGAAAATGTTCCATAGTGATTGTTAAAATAACAATTTTAAAGGATTTATAGTAAAACGTTATTTCCAATCTTGTTGTGCTCATTGTAAAGCTTTTAAAACTTTCTTTATAGCGTTTTCGAGTGCAGTGGGTTTTGAAATTATTCAAGTTACTTAACACGATAATATCATCGATCTCGTCTAATGAGAAATCAAAGTAAAGCATGTGACACATTAATCCAACCTGGGTTGAGTTCAGACCCACTGCACTCGAAAACGCTACTAGATAAATAGTAGAAATAACGCGAATTGATCTATTTTCTATTAATTCTTCTTCTCAAAGAAAATCCATTTCTATTATTTACAATTGTATAATTAGTACTATTGTTTTATTTATTTTATTATTTTGGATTTATTGTCACGTTTCTGTTATATCTATAATTACTTCTTTTTTAACAAAAAATTGAATTTAAAAATTAATATATACATAGACTTATAGGATGCAGTCTATTTGATACTACAAATGCTTTGAAGTTATACCGTAGTCATTACATAATTACATATTTATATCTATGAATACACACTCGCATATATATGTATATATATATATATTTACATACTTTATACCAAATGTATTTCCACTGTGTCACACTTTTAATTTATATTTAATGTAACAACATTCTTGTATGGATCGTATAGAACAAAACAACAACTTACAGGATTTACATTTTGTAAAACAAGCAATTGCATTTAATATGACTTTTGAACACTCCGTACTTCTCATTTTTTTTTTATTTATACGACAGCGAAATATAAATATGATCATAAACACACATAGTACAATTTTATAAAAAATTAAATTATATCCATAATATTCCTGCAGTGATCTTTATTCCAAATTGGTTGATCTACTTAATAAATTATTATTATAATAGATTCCAACTATAAGTGATATCAAAAATTAAAATAAATAAGCAAATAAATTTTATGAATTATGTACAATGAGTATACATATGTTATGAGCGGAAATAAAATAGACTAAAAATAAATTTTTGTCAGGTAATAAAAATATTATTTCTTACGCTACATTTGAAAAGTTGGAAGATACTTTTAATTTTTTTTTCCATGTATATGCTAGTATAACAAATTTATTGAACACGATTATCTTTTTATGTAAAACGCAGATATTATGATCGTAGCCAAGCTTAAATTTATTCTAATCGATCAAAGTCTAACAGTACTGATATTGATGGCAGACCGCGCGTGGTATTTATTTATTCATTGTTTAGTTTATTCATTATCAATCATTTTGATATCATCTTCGTTGAATAATAATTAAATAATTAATTACATAAAGTTAAAGTAATGATTCGTTCCAGACTGCAAAGCGACATATAAAATTTTTTTCTTTCTTAAATTAATTCTAAAACAACTATTCCACTGCTCTCTTTTACTAGTACATATCATCAGTTAATTTTCCTATAATCGATGTATATACAATCGCAACAAAAATTAAAAACACAACAAAATACAACTTAATGAAGGCAGGACAATCGATATATATATATATAATATATAAGTGATATATATACCCAGGTAGCAAGTTGCCTGCAAGTTGCTGTCAATTTGCTTGAAACTGCTTTGATTAAGTTGCCTTCAATATTTAAGAAAACGGCTTCCGATTTTACCTATTAGATTACCGACTTTTATTGCCACTAACTCTTATGAGCAACTTGAGGGCAATACTTGCCCTCTTATAAACCAATCGTATATAATAAATTGTTAGAAATCACAGGGCAACATGACGGAAACAGTTTCCGCCTAAAATCTTACTCTCATAAGTTATCAATAATCTGGGGGCATTTTAATTGAACGAGCTTTCCGAACGTGGACGAAATGTAATCGAAGTCCTCAGTAAGCGTGACAATTAGCGTAATAACATTTTAAAGTATCAGATTTCATTTACTCGGTAAAAATTTGAAAAAAATACTATGCTGTCATCTTAGAGCCCTTGGGGCTCATTTCGAAAAATTATTTCATCAGAACACAGCTAAAAAATCTTTTAATACTGCGTCTTTTATTCTATTCTATGGCTGCGTTCGGAAACGTCGCTCGGATGCCTCTGATGCCTCGGACATTTAATGTTAAAGAAGGACAGATGACGAATCCGAGGGTCATTTCTTAAAATCGAGAAAATTAAATCGATGCATCCCTCTGGTGGCGGTGTCGCATACTGCTTGACGATGCTCCATTTCCATTCAATTGATAGAAATGTGGACTAAATATTTTACGAAAACGATTTCCAACAGATTGTAGCAATATTTATGGCAATAAGTTTGCTACAGCATTTCCGCTTGTTTGCGCAAACAACTGTTGTCCGCATAATGCCTCTAGGTTGCCCTAAACGAAATATTGTCCTGGTGACAGCAACATGATGGCAATTGAAGAGAAATTTGTGCTAAACACCTATTTCTTTTCTTGTACCAAGGAACGTTTTGTTATCTGGGTAGGTATATACATATATATAATATATATTATTTGATCATGTTAATGAGATAAGCGGTAAATACAATGTTAAATACGTGTACTAATAAATCAAAGTTTGTGACTCTCGATTTTCATTGATAATCAAACTAATTATTATCGATGAGAACTGATTTAATTATTCGCTATTAACACTATTGCTATGTATATCGTCATCAATCGTATCTAACAATGACGGAAAGAAAAAGAGGTATCTCTATTTTGTGTATATTGTGTGTGTGTGTGTGTGTGTGTGTGTGTGTGTGTGTGTGTGTGTGTGTGTGTGTGTGTGTGTGTGTGTGTGTGTGTGTGTATAATACTTGGAAAAAATGTAAAAAAGATAAAAAATTAATGCATCATCTTTGTTGTTTAACTTTTGTTACATAAAATTACTAACAATAATTTGTAACAGCAATTTGTAACACAAGCTTGAAAATTCTATCTCTTGTTTACTCACGAAAGAAAAAATTAACTGTGTTAAGTGTAATCTCTTCGATTTTTCAATCTAACATGCTTATGAATAAAACGCGATAATTTCCTTTTCACTTTAACACCGTCAAATATTATGAATCAGTCGTAATTAATTGATTCCGTCTCGGAAAAAAAATACTTCGATAACGTTAGGGTTGGCACGTAGATCCCAAAATTAACATTTCCATAGGCTGATGAGCGACGCGACCTCGCAACTGTACGTTACATAACGAAAGTAGAGCGTACGTTTCGTATTGCTCCGCGAGCGCGCGATTGTTCCTTCAAATTTGCACATGAAAAGACGAACGACTGAATGAGAAAATTTATTTTAAAAAGAACAACATGACAAACGAGTCTCAGCGCTGAACAAGTACTTATATGCTGGTAGTGAGCTCGAGATAAATTTCATGGAAAAGCCGAAGGTACGATCGATCTTATCGTATGTCGATCTTATCGATAAATCTATCTTGATCCCGTAATCAATTCTCACACACTTGCCAAATAATATAAAAGTGTCAAAAATACATAAAAACTATAAAAAAAAAAAAATATCCGAAAAAAATTAGAATGTCTCGATTTTTATAATTATTTACCCACCCGCTTCGGTAATTGAGAGATTTCCGAATCGTCGTGCATACCATTTGCTTCGGTGCACGAAATCAATCTTGACGACGAATTATATCGAAGCCGACCCATCTGGCTTACCTGCGGAAATCCAATCGAGTCGCGCGGAATCTTTCTCTGCGCTGCGGCAGATTCCGGCAGAACCTTCGAATAACCTGACGACGATGATCTGCACGATACCTGATGAGGGCGCCGATCGCGATAAGGCGAAAAATTTGCGGCAAACGACTTGATGGAATGAACAGACGAAGGAGGTTCAAGAACGAGTGACGTGGACGTTCCACGGCGTCGACTCATATACTCTACCCGCGCCAATCTGACGTCACGGGCGCGTTTCTTATCAGCCAGGAGGTCCAACACCTGTAAAGCCCACACCTGTTGGCGGTGAGCTTAAGCGCCGTCGGAAACACGCCCAACTTGTCCGACGACGGCGACGACGGCAATGATGACGGAAGTTTTTTCGTGGAGCGCTACCCGCAGATCGCTAAAATGCATCCGGTATTTGATACCGCGTTAGTAACATTAGATCCTCATCGTTATTTTAGATGTTGAAATATCTAATTTTTTAACATTTGAATAATATTAATTCTCCAACACCGTAAAAGAGTTTTACCATTTTTACAAATCTCTAATACTCTAGAATTTTTACAATTCTCTAATACATCAAATTTTACAATTTTTAATTGAACAAGGAAAAAGTAGAACATTTATAACTTAAGGCCATTTAAAATTTTTAAGAAATGATCTAAGATGCCTTATAACGGAGCACTATGGGTCATACGTAAGAAGTAGCTAGGTTTATTAAAAAAAATAACAGTGAAAATTGAAAAGAAATTTTGAATTAACTTACACAGTCTTAACGTGATCAGTGAATATAATAAAACAATTCTACAACTAATAATTATATAACTATAATAGAATTAAAAAATCCGTAAACCTATAAATATATTGATCATTGAATATAAATAGTTGAATACAAAACTTATGAAGGGAAAATAAAATTAATTACTATTATAGATTTATAAGATGCCACTTTAGCACATATATTTTGTATTGCATTATTGTTTCCTCATGAGTGTTTAGTGTAGTGTGATCCATGGTGCTCCGAATTCTCTTGATATGGAGAACGGTGAAATATATATATCTAAAAAATGAATGATAGATATGATATTGCTTGTAGTGTAGTAAGATGAGAAGATGCATAGAAACTTGTAACTGACCTTCAATATGTATATTTTTTATCATAAAAACTATTAAAGCATCGCTAAGTGGTTAAAAAATTACTTTCGCAACACAAAAATTATTAATATCCCGAGACAACAGAGTTTAATCGCTACCATCTATTAGGTACAATTAAAACATAGGCAACAAAGTAAGAATCGTATTGTACTAGTTATATTAATCTAAACACTCTGGATTACCTTATAAACAGTCAATGACCCATGGTACTCTGTGACTCATGTGTGATGCCCCGGTCTCCCCTATATACATACATGCAGCATATATACAATACATACATATATATAATATAATACACGCGCGCGCGCATACGTGTATATCCATATACACATATTAATTTTTTATTAAAAAATATCTTTATAAAAATTTTAATGCATTGCGTCAAAACTTGGTTTTACAAATATCAATAACATCTATTCATTATTTTTAGTAACTTGAATGGAAATCTGGTTCAATTAATAAATATCATTTATTTTGCACATTACAATAGACAAATTATTATGTGATCATTTTCTGTGAAATGTTTCATCTTTTTAAATAAGCGTTTTTCACTTATGTGTGTTTCATCTTTTTATTTCTTAGGAAAAATTAAATTCCTATACTCTCAACCATTGCTCATTTTGCAAACAAGAATTATAAGAGGCTATACGCAAGATGGAATTTGGTATTTCTCACTATGGTCAGAGTAGTAGAAAATACATTTTACATATTACTATTGATGAGACGTTATGTAAAATAGATGCACCGGCATGAAGGAAATATTGTTTATGTTAACTGTACAATGCTAAATGAAATGCGAGAAACTTGAGCGCAAATCAATCATTGATTTTCAAGATGCAGTCTATCTCGTCATATAAATCCATATATAATACATTGATTGCGTATTTGAAAAATTTGCAAACTCATAAGAAATGAAATATAAAATTGATATACATTTGTGTACAAACTGAATTATTTCTGCTCGGCTATAAACAATTTTTTCAACGTGAAAATTTCATATATTCATTAATTTTTTATTTTCTCTATAGCTCGATATAAAATTATCTTCTATCAATATAATTTTATATCGACACATCAAATTATGTTTTACAATAAAGTGTCTATTACAAAAGCTGCTAAACATATAAATTGTTATTTTCCATCTTGGCCATTTATATGATATTGCAACGTTATAAATCTTAGGCGCTCCTTCGAACGTACATCTTTCAAACTTGAGACTGGACTCGGTAACACAAGGTTGAGAGTCTCGCTCTGCTCTTGGATAACGAGAAGCGGAATGAATTTACGGCCACGGTGCCGCCGTGTGCGATATCAATGGCAGAAGTAAACGAGTCGGTCGAGGCAAACACCGGAGCGACGCGACGTCAAAAGAACGGTGGAGGAACGAGGTGGAAACGAAACTGCGAGTTTTACTCCGACGATGTCACGCGGGTTTACGTGGAGGCGTTGCACCTTATCTCGTGTCCCAGTTACATCACCATACCGCGGCTTTGTTGCTGCTACATCTATTCCGATCGCAAACGACTGTCTCGTCTGCCTTGTATAAGAATGTTCTATATTTTATCTTTAACATATAAAATTCGAGTTAATTCTCCTACAAACTATCAAATTTCCTCAAACCTGTTTGCCTCAGATTGAATCTGGAATACTTCCTCGTTTCTTCCTACGGTGCTTTTTCTCGATTTCGTTTTAAACAGTTATTGTGGAACGACTTCCACCAGCAGCTAGCTTTAATTATTTCTGAAAAGAAATATTTGATTCCGATGTGGAAGAACAATAGCTAGAAAACAATTTGTTGGCTCAAAGTTAAAAATCATATAATTTTTATATCATCTGAACTAATATAATATTAGAAGATATAATTGCCCAGGAGAGAACGGAGACGTTCTGAAGATAGAAAATAGTGATATATTATTAAAAATGAACAATATATTATTATACCCGACCCTTTATTCTAAAAAATTTCTCTTTTCTTATTCTATCCAAATTTCGCAAAGGAAAAAAAATTGTAGAGTCATTCAAAATGTCATTGTTCGTTGGTATCTAGATGAAATTATCTAAATAATCTAGATGAAACGACATAATCTTATCTTTATCAGTATCTTCATCCATGTATATCTTACTTACAATTAAATAAAAAAATAACGCTTTTTTATCTAAGATATACATTTATGAAGATCATATATGTTCCATAGTAAAGATAAGATGAAGCTTTTCGTCTAGATTATCTAGATAATTTCATCTAGATATCAGTAAACACTGGTAACGGTAATCAATATCACATAGTTGCTAAGTAATAATCGTATTGTTCCAAAATTTACTGCCAGTACTGAAAATCTATAGTTTACGTTACATGCACTATAGTTTTTCAGTACTAGCAGTAAATTTTGGAACATAGCCTTCTTATACAAGAGAGAATTCCTAGAAGATCATATATTGGAAAATCAGCCGACATCGTAAAATTAGCCAATTATCCTTTGTAAAAGCAACATATATGCATATATTTACGCGCACGTATGGTCATCGAACGAAATTTATACTGATGCGTACTTATAGTGCATAATTGAAGTCGTTATATAAGTACATAACTATAAATTTAATCTGTGTAAAAGTAAAATGTAAATATTTTGAATTATAAAATCAAATTTTACTTAATACAGCACAACCAAATGTATTAAGGATTTCATCCGTTTTTATATTTATATTAAATACATATTTTTACATCAATTTGTGTACGACGGCTTTAAATTGCACTAGTGCGCACTGAGTACATCCAATCGAATTTGCTATTAGATTTCGCTTATACATAATATACGAGTATGTATGTTTGAACACACAGTCCAGATTCTCTCACCTGCATGCGTCTTTAAGTCTTTCTAGCTTGATCGAGCATTCGTACATGATGAGATCCGATGCTTTATTCTGTTGCACGGTATCTAATCTGGCCTTCAGTGCGAGGCACTCCTCTTCTAGTAATTCGATTCTACGTCAAACGTAAAAATATCGATGGATTATAGAAATAATCGATGAAAAAACCAACGGTTCGATCTTAATTAATGTCACTGGCGTATAACTGGCGTTAAGGAAAGAAAAGGCAGATTTTACAGCAGTTACAACATATATACATATATAATTTACTTATAACAAACTTTTTCAGAAATTTCACCAATCATTGGTGGTTCCTTCCTCCATTCGTAAACTCGACATCGATTTCATGCAAGACTTTGCTCTGTATCCCATATCCACTTTAGCAAGTCCCATCATTCTTTCTTTCTCCGAATCTCGCAATTTCGACTCTAACTTCGCACACCTATTCTTTTCCTCTTACGCAGCAATTCCTTTTAAATTAAATATACAATAATTGCAGACTGTGATACAAATTCTCGTGGATTTGTTAAATTTTATAACATCTATACATATATAGAATATAAAATTTATAATTCTCTTCAGCAAACAATATAACATGTATAGCCAAGAAGGGGACTTGGTTTATACAATTTTCTCTTAGCCTAAAGATACTTTTTCATGCTGACGCTCGACGCTTATTTTCGGCGTCAAAATAAGTCACGTGATAGACGTGATTGATGAATATCAAGCGTCAATTTTGATCACATGATCTATTTTGACGCTGAAAATGAGCGTCGAGCGTCAGCATGAAAAGGTACATACCTTCACTCATCCATCCATCCAAAAAACGTATTCCTAATTTACTATTTTACCTAAATGTTACATGAAAGATCATGTCAGTCTTAAAATACATACAGTATTACTCTTATAATACATACAGTATTACTCTTAAAATACATACAGTATTACTCTTACGGTCTTAAGCCCAGTGTCCACGATGCTAGAAATCCGTCCGAGATCTCGGATGAAGAAAGAATTGACCAATCGCATTGATCATGTGACTAAATTGTTTAAATGTGATTGGTTAATTCTTTCTCTCTCCGAGATCTCGGACCAATTTCTAACATCGTGGACACAAGGCTTTACTCTACGCTGCTCTACGCTCTATTACATCCCTAGCTACAAGGGAATGATCGATTAATATAGAATTAATGTCAATCGACGTTGAATTAACATCGATTTGACGTTCATCGACTAACCATTAATGGCTCAGCTGGAAAACCAGCGTACTCTCGACATGGTTACAGTCTCTACTGCTATTGTTCATTATAGACGGCGCATTAGGGTGCCGTCACATACAGTCCGCAATCCGTAATCCGCACCGGATGTCCGCAAAAGTATCTAGGGATTGCGTATGTATGTACGGCAGATATTTCTCACATAATCCGCAACTACGTGAAAAGAGTTCTGGTGCAGCCTAGTGTCCCTAAATACAGAGTCTGGCCAAGATCCCACAAAATGGCGTCTATAAGTGGTGGGGGTAAATGTTTGAGTGCGTGCACTCTGCACTTTTCACTTTCAGTGCACGAGGCCGAAAGTTATTTAGGTTATTTATAGGATACACACCGTACACACGATGCCTTCTTGTTGCATTTCAAAGTGCAATAATTCGTCAAAAAAACATTATTATATGTCTCGCATTCCAACGGACGTTAAAAGAAGAAACGAATGGGCGAATCTAAATTTGTGCAATTAAGATGCTACCGTAAAAAAACACTATTTTTTGTTAACGATGAAACATTTCAATATTTTTGTGCAATGGAAATTATAATAAGAAAATATTTACCATATGTTAAAAATACGTCGACTAATTTTTTAGAATTTTATATGAGGGAAATGCAGAACATTACATGTAATAAAATTATAAATTGCCATAATTTAATGTTAAAAATAAAAAAACGCTTTATCATATATAGAGTACGTATTTCATGCAAGCGACAATATTTAACCAAAACATATAATAGCAAAACCATGGCAATGCATTCTCTTATTAAATAATATTGTTATATAATAATAAAGCGAGAATAACTTATTTACAGTATATGAATTGCAATAAATATTTTACAATATTTCATGTTTTTAGTTCTTTAAATAAGCGCGCGATTTATCAACGTTTTCATTGGTAACGCCATTGTGTGTTCGCGCTGACGTGACCCAATCAAAAGAGATACATGACTTGACCAGACTCTGTATTTAGGGACACTAGTTATAAGTAGAGACATTGGGTGCGTTCAGCAGAACGTTTGTTTTGCAACTGTTGGAAGTTTCCTTCGCGCTAATTGGATCATATTTTTAGATCTAGAAGAATGGTCCTATCTCAGCAGACAATCATAAAACGGTTGCAAAACTGTTGAGTCTGCTGAACGCAGCCATTTTCTTATGCATTACGTGTTATGCGTTATGCAAGAGTCTGTGCTCCCCGCTTTAAGGACTGCGCACAATAGAACAAGTATTAGGCCGAAATCAGACTACGCATTGAAGATTGAGATCGAAGATTGAAGATTGAAATTTGACCAATGAGGGCAAAGGAATTTTAGTTCCTATTGTTTTGATTGGTCAAATTTCAATTTTTCAATCTTCAATCTCAATCTTTAATGCCTAGTCTGATTCTGGCCTTAGGAACAAGAATAAATATTAAGAACCTATCGGGTTTAATGATATCCGTAGTTATGAAATTGGCCAATCATAGCTGTTCCTCGGAAGAATGGAACTGTGATTGGCCAGTTTCATAACTACGGATATTATTAAACCCGATTAAGCGTGCCGTGTAGCAGAAGTCAATATTAGAGACCCTCTAATCAGAGTCGCGACACGAGAAAAAGAGACTCTAGTTAGAGACTTTCTTCACGGTCTCTTTCTCTTAAGGGTCTCTAGTTTCAGCAAAATCACACGAAAGAGAGAGGAATACGTTGTGTCTCTTTTTAACCTTGATAGTTTCTCGTGAGTTGTGACATATCTTTCTGCTCTTGAAGATTAATACGACTTATTAGAAGATTAATAAAAATAATTGCAAAATGGTTGGGTGTGCAGCCCCATTTTGCACTAATTCTGCAGCGAAAGGCTACGTAATGAAAATATTTCCGCGTGATGCTAAACGTCGAACATTATGGGCAATAAATGTTGGAAAAAATTGAACACCAACGAAAAATGCATATCTATGATAAAAATGCATAACTTTGATAAAAAAAAAAGATAAAACATAATTCTTTTAGTAAACATTACTTCCACATATAATGTGAAAAATCTATCTAGTAATAATAATACTTAAAAATGTTTAATTCTAACAATAATACAAATGTATATACTTTGGGCGATATCCGTATCGGAACACTAAAAATCGATTATATCGATTCGAAGTAGACGAAGTTTTTAACCTTGTTAAAAAAAAAGAAACGATTCTTTGTAAAAATGTTGGTTTAAAATGGCACCATCTTGGTTGGAAAAATTGATTTTTGCAAAATAAGTTAATTTACAAACGAATTTTAGCGTATCGATACGCGCATCGCCCATTCCTACAATATAGATATTTTATAGGCGGAAATTGCTGAAAAATGGCGGACCAATCAAAACTGGCTGTCTGATGTCGCGACTCTGATTAGAGGATCTCTAATTAATATTGAAGTGATTAAGAGTAAAAAACTGATAACATTGTACTAATTTTATGATTTATTAGTTTAATAAACGTGTTTATCGGTGTATATGCATTTAAAACTCAATGACCGATATTCACGGTCAGTTCTTATATTCAAGATCGTCTTAAGTTCAGTCGTGAGGTGTCACGAACCAATCAAAGAACCGCATTAGCATATTAAGGCCGGTATTCATAGTCAGTTCTTATATTCAAGACCGTCTTAAGTTCAATCTTGAGATGTCACGAACCAATCAGAGGGCTGTATTAGTATCTTAAGACATTACTTAAGGCCGGAATCAGACTACGCATTGAAGATTGAGATTGAAGATTGAAATTTGACCAATAAGGACAAAGAAATTTTAGCTCCTTTCATTTCGATTGGTCAAATTTGAATTTTTCAATCTTCAATCTCAATCTTCAATGCATAGTCTGATT
>NW_017257332.1:34785-38416 GCF_001594055.1 Mycetomoellerius zeteki
AACCGACTATGAATACCAGCCAATAATACTCGATTTTTCTTTAAAATTGTGATTTCAGTATTATGGTCAAAGTTTGATTATCAACAGAGATGATAACTGCAGAGAAAAAATTGTAATTTTTCGGCAATATATAGGATATTATAGCTTTACAAGTATGCATATTTATATATCCGGATGCATATTTATATATTATATGGAGCATTTATGTAATAAAAAATCATGAATTTAATATAATGTATTAGCTAAATATTTAATAGCAAATTCGTATCAATTGTCGATAATGTCAGCGTTCTTCAATTACCTCCGGGTCCTTGGGACCCTTTCTATACCACCGAAAATTTGCCCAGGGTTGACAGTCTTTAATAGTATCTCATCGGTGCTATTACGGAAGGTGTGTGCAGACCCCCTTAAGGATAGCCGTGTAAACATAGTAGATTTTCTTTCTCAGAATATATTTACGCAAAATACATAAGTTTACAAAATTATAGGAAAATAGGAGGGCAGACATGTACTAAATATGTAATATAAACCAAGAAAATTGCTTCCTTATTGAATTCGTTCTTTCATTCAAAATGGTAATTGCTGAAAAAAAAAAAAACATTTTGTAAATAATCCTTTCGTTAATCCTATTCACTTCATTATATTTTGGTCAGTGTCCTATTTCTCTTTTTTAAATAGCTTCTTTTTTTCGTTCCCGTCAGCTAATTTTCTTCCAATTGCTTTCTTCGGAAGCATTTGTAGCTTCATAATTTTTTCACGCATGTCAGTAGCATCTGCCTTTTTGTTGTTCGAATATTGAACAATGATCCTCTTTTTCTTTAAGAATGTATGATTTAACGTGAGACCTTTCTGTTAAAAATAAAAGTCATATTGTAATAAAATTGTTTAATAAAGATATAACAAAGGCAGTATAAAATGCTTTTACCTCAAAATCTATATTATTTGTCACCTCCACATATGCAAAGCCATGTAGTGTTTTATCTGATTTAGTTGGAATTCTGATGCTAGTTATTGTATTAACTTTAGTCATAAAGTGCCGCTTGATCTCATCCTCAGTTATACTGTAAATAGATATTAATATTATAGTGTAAGTGCGCGTGCATATGTGTGCATCACACGTACAAATACACACGCACGCACGCATCCACACACACATAAAATTACATAGCAATATTAAAGCTAAAAAGTCACTCACTTTCGTGGTAAATTGCCCACAAATAGGACATATCGCTTCTTCTTCTTCACTTCCCCTTTTTTCTGATTATCCAAAGGTTTGGAAACCTGTTTACCCTTATTTTGTACATCTTTTCTTCTTACTTCTGAAATCTTTTTTATTATATTTTCTTCATCCTCGTCCTCCTCGTCCTCCTCGTCCTCCTCGTCCTCCTCATCCTCCTCCTCGTCTTCATCGTCTTCATCGTCCTCCTCATCGTCTACATCCTCCTCATCATCTACATCCTCTTCATCTTCTACATCTTCTTCTATATCTCCTTTATCTTCTTCCTCTATTTCTGCTTCATCTTCTTCAGTTTCTTCATCTATATCACTTTCGTTATCAATCTCTGGTTTTTTATTATCAACAAATTCATTTTCTGCCTCGCTTTCGTCACTTTCATCCTCGTCACTTTCTTCCTCAATGTCACTGTCTTTATCTTTATCTTCATCTTCTTCGATGTCACTATCGTTTTCATCTTCCTCTTGTGGTTTAATTTTACTTTGTACGTGTTTCTTTCCTACTTTCACTTTAATCTCATCATTAACTTTCGGTTTATTCTTCATCAATGCATTTGCACAATGTTCTATTTTTATATTTTTCTTTCCTACTGTATCTAATTTCTCCGACTCATTTACAATTTCCCTCAATTTTCTGTTAAGTATACCTAATATTCTGTGTGCTCTCTTCGACAGCACTTCTCTGCTCTTGATTTCTGTTATCTTTTTTGTTATCTGTTCTGCAGTAAGAGTAATAGTGCTATAAGGACGTCTCTTCCTCGACCGACTGCTGCTCTTACCAATAGTCTCATTCTTAGGTTTAACAATTGTTAATTTTGCCATTTCTTTTGTATCTTTCTTCGTTTCTGATTTCACTATGTTACTTTGTTGTTCAGCTATCTTACTCCGTTCCTTTTTCTGCTTGTCTACTATCTTAAAGATTTGGGTTCTTCCTGTCAATGTCGGATTTCCATTTTGCTTAAAATCGGCAATTTTGGCTCTTTTAGGACTCTTATTGTTAAATTCATTAACATTCTCTTGTTTTTTATTCAATTTTACTTTGGAAACAGAAGTTTCGCTAAGCGACCGTTTCTTCCCTTTCTTGTGCATTACCTTAGTCTTCATTTGGAAATAGATTTCTGCAATGGCAAAAGAAAAATATGTGAAATAAGTGATAGATACAAATATATATGTATACAAATATTCTGAAAATATGATTAAAAACATTTTATAAAATTTCAACCTCTCGTCACAATTATAGGCCTGTTCTTTTTAGCTGAACTTTTGCACCAGTTCATCTTTCTTCCTTTTCTCTCCAGGACGAAAGAAGAGGAAGATGAACTGGTTGCAAAAGTTGAGCCAGAAAGAACAAGAAGGTATGGAACCTAATGTGAGATACATCATTTTAATCACATACTGGGGGTTATATCCAGATCAAGATATTTAAATTATATACATATAATACAGCTGTTTCACGTACAAGCACCTCACACGTTTAACGTATCTTTCCAGGAATGATTCAAAATGCTTTTCAGTTGAAATTGTGAAACAATAGCTAATAAAATTATTGCAAAATTACATTCCAGACAGAACAACGTGCACCGAATCGAATGATGAATTGGAATGAACGCAGCGAAGCGTGCTCTATGGGTACAACCTATAGCATGCTACTTCCGTTTTGAAAATCCGCTGATGGCAGGCACGACACCACCGCTCTCCCACAGAGCTGCGTTCTAAAATGTAACTACAGTAACCAAAGCTCTATAGTTTACGTAACGTCAACTATAGAGTTTTGGTTACTGTAGTTAAGCTTTGGAACGCATCCCAAACAGAACGCGGCAATTGCCGCGTGGCGGAAGTTAGCGCAGTAGCCAATCATTCTTTTGCTTTTATGGAAAAGCAATATACTGATTGGTTCTCGAGCCAATTACTGCCACGCGATAATGACTAGTTTACATCGTGTGTACACTAGTTACGGATATGCAATGTCGCGATGTTCGCTGCCAATTTTTTTAAATGGGCGCTACCCAGTACTTTTTCTTTTTTGTTTATAATTGTATATATTAACAATTGCAACAGCTATGCGTCGCCTTCGATTTTTTACATGCTCGATGTATTCATTTTATAATCCATTTTTATTAAAATGAATTAAAAGCTAGCAAAAATAAATGAGTTCTTCGTTAGTTTAAAGGGCGTAAAGCCAGCGAAGACACGCTCCATGAAAAGGAAGAAGGATGAACGCTGCTTCACGGACTGTGACGGAACGGTCTTCCACCCCACCAATCACCATGCGCTGCTTTGATTGTGGCTGCTGCGGTCCACTTGACGCTACAAACACTTCGAAGCGTTTGAACGACCAATCAGAACAAAGAATTTTACGAATTGACTAATGCTGGATTCATCCTGCATCCGATTTTCG
>NW_017257332.1:38522-44619 GCF_001594055.1 Mycetomoellerius zeteki
CGTCGTACGACGAAAATCGGATGCAGGGTGAATCCAGCATAATCAAAGAATGACTGCGTTCAGCAGACTCAACAGTTTTGCAACCGTTTTATGATTGTCTGCTGAGATAGGACCATTCTTCTAGATCTAAAAGTATGATCCAATTAGCGCGAAGGAAATTTCCAACAGTTGCAAAACAAACGTTCTGCTGAACGCAGCCAATGCTTCGAAGCGTTTCTAGTATTGTAGTATATTGTAGCGTCAAGTGGACCGCAGCCTGTTGTGTGGTCGAAGTGGTAATAAAAACTGTAAAAAGCCTGCTTTCCTTCGCTGACGCTGCATGAAATTTAATGAAATTGCACCTTAATGAAGATATCTGAGGAAATCGATGCTCATTGATTGTGTTTTTGACAAAAACTATTAGAATTTTATTATCAGGATGAGTGACAAGCAGAAAGTTCTCATTTGCGGAGATGTGGAAGGACACTTCAAGTTCTTGTTCTCCAAAGTAAACGCTATCAACAAGAAAAACGGTCCGTTCGATTTTCTGTTATGCGTCGGCAATTTCTTCGGTGCGGACAACTCTGAATTGGAGTCGTACAAATCCTGCGAGAAAATCATTTCAGTACCGACGTACATTATCGGTCCTAACCGGGAATCGGATATTAAGGACTATCCCGAGGACGGATACGAAATATGTCAGAATCTCACTTATCTCGGAAAGCGTGGTCTGTACATTGCCAGTTCGGGCCTCAAAATAGCATATCTCAGTGGAACCGAGAAGGTCCCGTCCGAAAACAAAACCATTCACTTCGACGAACATGACGTTGTATCTGTCAGGAATAGTTGCTTGAAGGGTCAACCGAGTTTTCGTGGCGTTGACATATTATTGACATCTCCATGGCCAGAAGGTGTAACCAATCTTGACACTAACAAACTGGAATGCAAGTACCAAGGTTCCAAATTAATCGCCTGGCTCGTTACTCATATTAAACCTAGGTATCATGTGTCGGCCTTGGAACGGATTTATTACCAACGGCCGCCATATCGGTAAGTTTATTATTCAAGAAAGTTTCTGAAAATAAATACAGAATAAATGCAAAATTACTTTGAAGAAGATATTTTTCCATTATAGAAATCAAAGTCAGGGCGATGGAAATATGGAAATAGCTACTAGGTTCATAGCTCTTGCACCAGTACTGAATGACGAGAAGAAGAAATGGTTGTATGCATTGAATTTAACTCCTGTTGATAGAACCAGACTGTCAGATCTGATTATGAGAACAACAGACGAGACGCCGAGTCCGTATCCCAAATCTATGCTGTCTGACGATCCAACTTTGCAAAAGCAGATCCAATTTTTCTATGATATGGACTCGAAAGATGACGCAAAGAGATCACGGCATCAGAACTTTGGCCTCAATAAAAAAGCAAAGCTGGAAATTGACCAGTCAAAGTGCTGGTTTTGTTTATCCAGTCCAGTAGTCTCCAAGCATTTGGTAATCTCTGTCGGCACAGAGACATATTTGGCACTGGCAAAGGGTGGTCTAGTGGAGGATCATCTCTTAATTCTACCAATAACACATCATCAGAGCCTGTCTATTCTACCGAAAAACGTGAAAGAGGAGATGGATCTCTATAAGAAAGCCGTGAGCAAGTACTACGAGAGTACCGACAGAGTACCTGTATTCTTCGAAAGAAACTTTAAAACTTCCCACTGTCAATTGCAAGCGGTACCAGTTCATAAAAATCAAGCATCCGCATTGAAGGAAATGTTCGAGGTACTTTTCCTCAATTTTTTTTCCACGTTAAAGAGTGTCGAACGTATCTTTTATTTTAGTTCAAATGCGTATGAATCTCTGTGCTTTCAGGAACTGGCCGAATGTAACAATTTCAAAATATCCGAGTTGCCATCACATACAGATTTGCAGCAGGTCGCTAAACCTGGTATTCTATATTTTTATGTAGAATTACCAGATGGAAGAATCTTATATTATAGGATCAAGAAAGATTTCCCATTACAATTCGGCAGAGAAGTATTAGCGTCTGACAGGATATTGGACATCAACGATAGATCCGACTGGAAAGATTGTCATATGAGCCAAGAGGAAGAGACTGAACTAGCAAAGAAAATTAGAAAACAATTTACGCCATTCGATGTAGATACTTGAAAAAATATTTATTTATGTCTTATAAGCATAATATATGTACAATAGTGTGCATAGTGTATATATTCACATATGTGGAACATGTCATTAAAATTATTAATAATTTTAACCATAATAAATCAAGTTTTTATAATTTATTTTTTATTTTTTTATTTTTATATATACATTTAAAATGATTAAAAGATGTACATAATTAGAGATACATAATATTGTTGCATCATAGAATTATGGTTAACAGAAATATTAATTTCATAATAAATTTCTGTGCATATCATAATGTATTTGCTTGGTATTTTAATTCATAATCATTTGGAGTTATTGATGGATCTAATCTACATTGTTTCATTTTAACTGCAATATCGAGTAAATAATCGTAACATTCCGTCCTGTACAAAGAACAAGAAATACATTTTAACAAAAAAGTTGATAAATTTCATTGCATGATATTGAAATAGCTTACATAGTTTTTGCCTGTTGCCAAGAATCACCCCACACATAAATCCCATGCCTGCGTACCAATACCGCACAAGTCTCAGGGTAACGAATAATAATTTTATCTAAGTCTTCTCTTAAATCTCTCTCAAAGGGAGTGTTTTCTATGATCGGTATTGCCAACTCCTCATCGTAACGATACGCTCTATCCTCTTTTTGATTCCATATGCCTATATATAAGCCGAACAATTTTATATCGTCATTAATTTCAAATTAACTGTAAATGAATTAGAAAAGACAATTCAAATGAATATACCTTTTATCATTTCAAGATGGGTGAGTCTGATTTCTTTCCCAGGCCACAATAGTGTTGCCATCACAGCAAACTTGGAGTGTGTGTGAATCACAGCGCCTGCATGCCTTCTTATATACGCACACATAAATAGTGGAGTGCATTGCGACTTGTTCAGTTTCTTCTCTGATGGAGGCAATTCCAAATCTGTTCCATTGATATCTTGCACAAACATATCGTTGGGTACCATACGTTCCTTTTGTACACCAGAAGGAGCTATGTAGATCTTATCTCTGTAGGAGAGAAATTTTATAGTGAATGTCTATATTTAATAGTTTTGTATGAAATATTATTGCGCAATTAACTCGTGTTTTATGGAGATACCGCCACCAGTACCAGTCACCCATCCGAGATGATAAAACTGCCGGCACAGTTCTGGAATAAGATTTCGTGGATGTTCCTGCGCGCGTAAAAATAATATATTCGATATTATTAATATTCACTAAATTGACTGCATATAAATTTTAGAATTAAAATTTTATAAGACTTAATTATGATATCCATTAAAGCTACATGCATATGCGAATAGTGTAAAAACGTTGGAATAGATCACTATAAGAGAATCACAATTAAATGCCTTAAGAAAAATATATAATGTAATATTTTTACAAATATTATTTATGTATCATACTTTGTCATAGTTGGCATCGTAAGCTTCCAACATCTCGACTCTGTTATGCGGGTTATGCGTCGTCTACAACAAAATGGGTGCGTTCAGAAAGACGCTATTCGTGCTATTTAGCGCTACAAACTGTTCGTGGAGCTGCAGATAGCGCTAACAAACACGATCATGAGCTAGCGCTAAGGGCCATCAAGCTGGTCTACCACAGTATATACAGTAGCGCAACTCTCACGATTAGATTTCACCGTGGATAAAAATGAACTGCACATGCGCGAGCGAGGTATGTAACCAATCAGGGCACTTATATTCCATCTCGCTTCTTCTCTTTATTGTCGCTGTCTGTCCTGCACCGTTGAAATGTCCATATAAGGGATTTAAATAGCCATTTAACGGAAAGTGACAGTTTTGATTAATTATAACTGATTAGTTTTCTCTGTTGAATGCAGCCATTATCAATTAGTTAACGTAATAGGTACGTTTCAGAGGAATACAACAGTTTTGAAACCATTTTTATGATTGTGTGCTAAGATAGAATCCACCAATCCTCTAGATCTAAAAGTATAATACAATCAGCGCAAAGAAAACTTCCAACATTTGCGAAATAAACGCTGAACGCAGTCATTTTTTATTCATTTTTTAAAATAACATGTAACAGGTTTAATATCGTTGTGATTTGAGATATAGTAAATTGAATTAGTCGAATAACTGGATTTTATAAAACGGATTGCTATATTATTATTAGTTCTCTTATTGCGTTTATATTTTGTAACTCTGACTATCATTGCAAATAAAAAAAGGTTAAGTATAAGTACGAATCTCCTTATATTTTCTGAGAAATAAATGTATATCTATCATGTTTCATTTCTATTTTATTTTCTGTTTTAAATATAATGTATATTGTGTAGATCTGTTATTTTTCGAAGGTTCTGAACTTATTGCATCAGTGTACACCAGTTCAGAACTTACAGTGGAAAAAGAACAGACCTTATGCAATAAAGTAGAAAAAAAGAAAAGGTTACTACACAGAGAGAAAAGGTGGGATGGAATATCAATGCCTTGATTGGTTACATACCTCGCTCGCGCATGTGCAGTTCATTTTTATCTACGCTGACATCAAAGGTGCCGACAGAGAGTTGCGTTATTGTATATACTGTGGTTCTACATTAGTCGCATCGCAGCGTCGCAAGCGTGTCGCAACCGTTGTGGTCCTCATGGGATTATCCCGGATCTACAATAGAGTTTTAAGCCTTAAGTCATAAGAAATGGGCGAATCATAGTCGATTATTCTCCTCGGATTCGACTGTAATTGGTCAATTTCTTATGGCTTAAGTCTTAAAACATCTATTGTAGATCCGGACTTACGGCTCTATGGGACACAAGGGACGGAATCCACAAACGTTGCTCAAGATTCGAGATGGTCTTAAGCTAGTGCATGAACCAATCAGAGCCGTATTAGCATCTTAAGACATTGCTTGAGATTAAGACCGGACTATTGCTAGATTCACACTGCATCCGATTTTCGTCGTACGACGCACTGCATCCACATCCAATCAGAAAACAGGATTCCGATAATACGAAGCAAAATTCATTGGAATCCTGTTTTCTGATTGGTTGCAGAGTGTCGTACGACGAAAATCGGATGCAGTGTGAATCCAGCATATGGATTCCATCCAAGGAGGTGAAACACACGTAACGTTACGGACGCAATACCTAATAACTTTTGCAGACATCCGGTGCGGATTAAGCCCATGGCACATACAAAAACGTAAGGCCGTAAGACGTAAAGCAGTAAGGAAATCGTAAATATAGACATTGGATTCGCTACTGGCCTTACGGTCTCTACTGTGATTGGCCAATTCGCTTACTGATTATTTCTAATGCGGGGTCTACAATAGAAGTCGTAACGGTCGTAGGGTCTTAAGTCGTAGAAAATTGATCAATCATAGTTGATTATTCTTCTCATATTCGACTGTGATTGGTCAATTTTCTACGACTTAAAACCCTACGACTGCTACGACTTCCATTGTAGACCTCGCATTACAATTACGACTAAAATTTTTGTACGTGCGATGGTCTTTAGTCCGGATCTACAATAGAGTTTTAAGTCTTAAGCCATAAGAAATGGACAAATCATAGTTGATTATTCTCCTCGAATTTGACTGTAATTGGTCAATTTTTTACAACTTAAGGCTTAAAATACTTATTGTAGATCCGGGATTATTCCCGTGTCACACTACGCATTGGAAACTGAGGATTGCGAATGGAGGATTAGAATTCAGCCAATTAGAACGAAACGGATTAAACTTAAAATTACCTGATTGGTCGAATTCTAATCCTTAATTCGCAATCCTCAATCTCCAATGCGTAGTGTGACACGGACATTAAGCCGGCGGCACACGATGCTTGTTTTCTTGCTGGATTGCTAGCTAAATAAATTCTTGCCACCGTATTGGCTACGATGCTGACACTATCAATACCGCGGCCAATACGATGGTAAGATTCTAATCTAGCTAGGAATCCAGCAGGAAAACAAGCATCGTGTGC
>NW_017257332.1:45084-58895 GCF_001594055.1 Mycetomoellerius zeteki
GCCTAAGGCCAGTAGCGAATCCAATCTTACGATTTCTTTACTGCTTACGTATTACGGCCTTACGTTTTTGTATGTGCCATGGGCTTTAATATACTTCCACTATGGTATGTATCAGAGAGAATTGGTATGTATCATAATTTGATACATTGGACACTCATTGTTAGCAGCTGTTAGACGCCTCTCATGGTATTGATATAGAGTTGTATTTATTTTGACTTTACTTATATTACCTGTATTTTTCCATTTAACTTATATACATATATGTAAATATAAATCTTCTGTCAAAGTTGTTTTAAACTCCAAAGATGTTTCGGCTGCTTTTCTCCAAGCCGGGTAAGGTTATGTCATTCAATCGTGTATTTATTGCAATTTCATTAGATCAAGTTGCCTTCAACGTTTATATTGTGGATTATCGAGATATGCAAATAAATAATAATTATTTAACTGCCATTTTGAGTAAAAAGTTGCGATTGCAATTCGACAATTCGTCGTCTACTATTCAATATTTATCTAACCAAATAGTTTAATTTAATAAAAAAAATGCATGAGTTTTATTTGCAAAATAAAAATTGTAAGATGTCAATTACTAATCAAGTAACTTTATTAATCAGGAGATAGCACATGGCAGGAGGATAGACCTGACATTGATGCCCATTCATCGACACAATTTGTTTACAATGCACATCATTCGCTCGCGCTCGACATGCAACGTCAACGATTGCCTATATTCAAAAACACAGATCACATTATTTACTTGTTGGAGAAATACCAGACCTTGGTTTTAGTCGGCGAAACAGGCTGTGGTAAAAGTACACAAGTCCCTCAGGTAAAAACTCAATCAAATATATAATGTGTTTAGTCTCCTGTTCTTTATCGCTACACTGAATTCCAGTTTGCACTAAAACTTTCTTTTTTACTTTGGCCAAACTTTATATATATATATATATATATAATTTAAACTGTAACGAGTGTACACTGGTTTAGTTATGAAGAACAGACCTTTAATTAAGATGATTAATAGTCGCGAAATTCAATTGGATGCATTCAGTGTATACTGGATGCACATTAAAGCCATTGTACATAAATTAATGTGAAAATTAAACATCTTATTTATTGTGTACCAAATAGAGGTACACTGATTGATTGCAGTAAACATGAACAGGTAAGTATATAATTTGGTGAGGCACCAGCAGTACTGTTGTTACATCTATCAGTAAGCAAAAGCAAACAAAAAAATGACTGTCATGGAACAATACATAGCATAATCAAAAAGCAAAGAGAATAACAAATCAAGAAAAAGAAATGATGACAGTAATAATAATAATAATAAAAGATTATAATATTTAAAAAGACTGTGCGTGCGCGCGCGCGCGTGCGTGTAAATAAAAAAAGTATAATTAACAAAAGATATATTGCTCTCGGATGTCAAACTGTAGAGCAAGAGATAGAAAGGTTGCAATATCAGAGATACAATATCGGAAATGCCATAACGTGTTAACATTTCATAGATAGAAATCGAGCGACGGCATCACAAAAAGAAAACAGGGATGAGGAAACTCGGATGATGTAAGGTAGCATATTGAAACGTTTGACAACAACATAGAAGAAAGCGGCTTTAAACTTGGCAGAACGATGTAGAGGAAAAAATAAGAAATTATGATACCGAGTATTAGGAGTGTTGTAAGAATTCGGAGTTAAAATGCAAGAGATACAAATTATGTAGATACAAAGGAGTGTGTTGTAAAATGAAGAAGACTATACACAAAACAACACAAATGAAGGATGAAGCATTGAGAGATTTTTAGCCAACCGGATTTTAAGAAAAAAGAGAGATGTTATCATACTTGTGGAGAGAATATATTATAAGAAAAATATATATTATAAAAACAAAGATAGAAATTTTTGATACTCTGAATAGAATTTAGCAAATCAAATAATGAACAATGAGATAATAAGGAGTTAAGATACAATAAGCTTTCGTGAGGTCGATAGAATGTGCAAAATTAAGGAAAACATTAAAAGGAAGAAGACGGGATAATGCAGGGAAAAAATCATGATGAGAGCAAGGAAGATATTGAGGAATTCAGATGAAGAGGTCCACTCGACCGCGTATTGCAGAAATTTATAATTTCGATGGTCGAAGAAGCCTCAGACGGATAGAAGGAGAAAAGAAGAACGGCGTCGTCAGCGTAAACAACTTGGAGCTAAGATGAATGGAGCTTAGATCATCAGCCGTGAACATTGTAAATAGCAGAAGTACGAGGTCAGTCCTTGAGGCACTTCGGATGGGACAATTCGGATAGGGGAGATAAAGTAGGAAGAGAAGGACTCGCTGGGAACAATTAATTAGAAAGGAAACGGTTAAAGGGGGATAAACTGTAGTAATTAAGTTTGGCAAGAAGTAGTCTGTGACTGGCAGTATCGAAAGCCTTCAAAAAATCGAGGGCCACTATTGCCGTCACCGAACCGACGTCAAAGCCCCGCAACACCATGTCGGACAAATGCAACAATTCAGTCGTAGTACTGTGCATGCTCCGGAAACTAAACTGGCAATTAGGTATAACATTAATGATCTTGAAGAAGACGTTTAATTGCCTAAAACAGATTTGCTCAAGTAATTTGGAGAGGGTAATTAATAGATTTTTAAGAATTGGAAAAACTGGCTTGCTTCCATGAGGATGGAAAGTATTGAAATGTGTGTTCAATGTACATGTAAGAACGGATTGAACATGAAATTCTCAGTATGTTTTATTATGCTGTAAGTAAAATCCGTATTTTATAATTCAAAATATTTGCATTTTACTTTTACATAGATTAAATCAGTGTTCAACGGTTTTAATGTGCACTTGTGCACACTAATGCGTCCAATTGAATTTGCGAAAAGTTTATACCATTTGTATTATAATTCACTGTGTTGACATAAATGTCTACAGCTGTGACGATCAATAACTGCCAATGTCAGTATATATTTCAATAGCGAAATGAGTTGAAAGATTTAATATCTTGTCAAGAGAGATGATAGTAGATGACGATTCCTTTATTTAAATTATAAATTTTTTAGTTATACCTGTTTTCAAAAAAATACACAAAAAGGAAACTCTAATTGCTCAATAAGTTTTTTTTCATCTTAGATAGTCGCGAGAAAGACCTGTTGTTTTTAGCTAAATGTCTTATACATTTGACACGCGCACGCACGCACATAAATCTTTTCTCTTTTTTTTCTCCAACATGAAGAGAAAAAGAAAAAGAGAGATGAATTATGCAAGAAGTTCATCTGAAAAGAACAGACCTATTATCATAGTTACATGTACTATGCTGACTGCAATCAAATAAAATGAATATGCTGAATATATTTGAATCCATGTAGGCAACACTAGTTACAAATTGAGCGCAGCAAATATTGAAAATTATCCGACCGTAATGATTAAAGAAACAGTGGCACGACAAGTTATATTTTATACACTAAAAGTATAATATATTGAAACACGTGCAACCACGCATTGACTTTGAGCGTAGAGAGAAGAAGAATAACCAGTTTTATTTTCATGAATTATTCATACGTGGAAATAAAAATTCATATTTTCCTCTCCGGGCTTGCCCGTGTCATTCAATTTTAAACATGACGAACATTGGTACCTCTATAGCATTTTCCGTTACACATGCAACCTTCACTAACGAAATTCAACACCGCGCAGATATAAATAGAAATCTGCGCAGGAGAGTATGGTCTATTAGAATTCAACTGTAAATGCGAAAGTGTTGGAACATTTGGCCGTAGAGATGTTCTTTGGGTAAGTCGTAGGAAGTAGGAAAGAGCGGGAGGAGAGATACTCGCGTTCTGTCATTCTTATCGTGTTTGTATTATCTCCGAGCAATATATTATTCCGTATGCGGGACTCCTTGCGAGCGTTGCAGTTTAACGCGGTTCGTGTCAACGTCCGGCAGGCGCGCGAGTTCTCTGTTGGACTGGATTAAAGATATTCGTAAATCAAATTCTGATATTGACCTATTACGGAATAGAGTGAAATCCGTGATCGGTGAAGGTAACGCAACTCGACAGACCACGAGGACTGTCCTGTCCTCTCCATTAGTATGACCCGCGACTTCGTGGATCGCGCACGGTCTCTCGTGGAAAAAGAATTTAAAAAGACTAAAAGAAAAGAGCGGGATGCACGTGCGTGTCCGGTTGTTTCTATCTACCTATCTACCTCTATCTGAAATAGACTGAAAATAACAAACACGTCATAATCTGATATGAGAAAAATAGGTGATAAAGGCGAGTTGATAATGATCTACAGTTGTGGCTTAAAACGCAACGTATTGCAAAATATTTCAGAATACGCGCGATCAACGATGCGATATACATAGCAGAATGGGATTTATTCTGCGGCAAAAGTGTGTATGTGTTCGATGTCAAATTAATTCCAACGTAATTACAACATGACGTAATTACAACGTGACGTAATTACAACGTGACATAATTTTTATTACAGCAAGGCGCTGCTAGTTATTGGTAAAACGCACAGTCAGCACAACGACAGGAGCTGTTCTCATAAAGCTACTAACATTGCGTGGAAAGTTTGGAACGATTAAAAATCAAATTGCGGACTCCGACGCATCTAGAGCAGAGAAAGGACGAGCAGAGGAGGATCAGACCGCGAAGAATGTCATAGGCTTAACGTCGATCAACAAGTTGATCAACAAGCCACAAAATAAGAAGAATAATGCTTGACAAGATTTTTGTTGACACATAAAACGCAAGTTGAATTTATGGAACATCGGTAACGCTAATTAGTAATCTACTGCTGCGACGGAGTGTGTTGACCTTTTTAATTAGATAAGAAAAAAATACCTGAAACAATAATAAGCCATTAAGTAAGCGATTAAAAGAATAATAGCAATTGACTTAGATAAATAAATAAATAAATAAATAAATAAGAGAACAATATTATAAGGGGAAAAACAAAGTAACGAGAAGAGCATAGAACAATTTGATCCTTTGATCTCGGAAAATGTATTCGTCGGCATTTATCAGTAAGGCGTGTCTGGCGTTTCTACTCCTGCTGTACTTCGTCGGAATGGATTTGTTACTTTATTTTCGAGTGCAGGACTACGATGTACGTCCATCCGTGAACGACACGCGAGCTTCATCGTATCGTTCGCCGATCTTGTGCGATCTAAATCCGATTTGCACGGTGACGGTGAAGGCCATGACGTTGGATCACCCTAATCACTATGTCCTGAGCCCCCTGGCATCCCTAGTGGATTATTTACTAGGCATTAGTCGTTCCTGGATATGGCTGACGCCAAACGCCATCAGCGTTTCTCATGTAGCGGTGGCTGTAATCGGCGCCCGTTACATCACACGGAGTTCCCTCTTTTACAGACGGATAGGTGTCGTCCTATTCCAAGTCAGAGCCTGGCTGGATGATCTAGACGGCCATGTGGCAAGGATGAGGCTTAACATCAAGGGTGAGAGATCGGACGTCGGCTCTATCGGTTATCTCGTGGATGGCGTCTGCGACGGTCTCGGCTGCATTGCTCTCGCCGTCGCGGTATTCTTTTTTCTGAGGCGCAACTCTAATCACCGAGTCGGTTACGAGTTACTGCCCATCCGGACGTTGATGTCATCGTCATTGTCGTCCCACAATTCCGTTTCCTCCACTTCGTTCTGGAAATCACCTCTGTACAACATGCTGATGGTGGGTCTCCACTTTTCCCTGACAAGCATCGCTTGGAACCGATATATATCCGTGTACCAGGATCTTCTAGAAACTGACATCTCTTCGACGATCAGCCGAGAGGATCTCTACGATAGGCAAACTGTCGTGTTCAGAAGTTCCTCTTTCTGGGCTATCGCCCTTGCATGGAAGATCTTTAACTTCCACGCAATGATGGACTATTTTCTTCTGGCAATATTTTTGGATCGCATTTGGGAATACATTAGACTCACGTGGTGGCAACTACCCACAATGTTGTTTCTGCTTATCCTTATCAGCGAGCTTCACTACACGTACACTTATGTAGAAATATTGTCGGTGAACGAGAGCTTGCGATCCTCCTTGTATGCATTTCCTAATGCATAAAGGTACAATTTCATGCTAACGCTCGACGCTCATTTTTAGCGTCAAAACGAGCCACACATGATCAAAGTTGACAAATATCGAGCGTCTATTTCGATCATGTGACCTGTTTCGTCGCTAAAAATGAGCGTCAAGCGTCAGCATGGAAAAGGTTTCTTTTAAAGTCTATTTTTTTTTATTATAGTTTAACATCATTTTTTTATATTTAGTTTTATATTTTACGTATGGTCCTTTTATAATATATGATGGATGCTCGCGCGGCAGAAGAGGTCATTTCTTTCAATCATCTTGAATATCTATTTTTTCTTAAATGATGTGATTACGTGATTATTATATTAATGATCATATATTATTACATACATTATTTTATTTAACATAAAAATTAAGGTGCAGATATAGAAACAAAAAATTAGATATTTGTAATTTCACGTTATCGCAAATTTCCATTCTTTTCTTCACAAATTATTTATTTACGAATCTTTTGATATATTAATAAACGTAAATAAAAGTAACGTGTATCTGGCGTTATTCATATATGACGTTACATTATATTAAATAAATACATGATAAAAATACATACATACATTTATACTTATATGTATATATAAATATACACATAAAAATATAATACATGTATAATAACGTAACGTAAACATGTACAATTAAGAAAAAAATTTTAATTTATATAGCTTTTTTATATATGTGATATATGAAAAATATATCGTTACGAGTTACTTGTATTCTTAAGTTGTAAATAATAAAACTTTTAGATATATATAATGCTGCTTTAACAAAATAACATGAAAAATGTTCTGAATAAAAGCCGAAATTCGTAAAATAACTATACGCAACGTTCCAATCCTTTTTTTCTTATCGCTACTACACACAAAACAACGTTATATTTACGTCGAAGTAGGTCACTTATTGTCTGCAGATAGGCATTTTTATCTAATCCAGTGCCAAGTATGTTACCTAACTGCAGCATGAATATAACGAACGTACGTAAAAAAAACTGTTACGTGACGTATGCAAAAAACTTTACTAGATAATATGCGGTCAATGTCAATAGTTGCGTTTGATATAAGGTTTCATCAAATTTTACAACGCTAGAGAGAGAGAGAGAGAGAGAGAGAGAATCTTGTATTATTTTTATAACGGAAATGTGCAATAACATATTTTTATATAAATGATTTCATTTGATATAAGGTTTCGTTAAATTTTATAACGCTATGGCTAGAGAGAGACAGAGAGAGAGAGAGAGAGAGAGAGAGAGAGAATCTTGTATTATTTTTATAACGAAAATATGCAATAAAATATTTTTATATAAATAATTAATCTCTGAAATACTTGTTCATTTGTTTTATTGTTTTCCACCAAAAAATAAATCCTTCAATGTATAATATTTTTCAAAATTATATAAAAACTTACTGTCTGTAAATATAATAATAACAAATATTAATATATTCACGCGCACATATACATATGTATGTAAATGTCGAGTTCAATTAAAGAGAGTTTACTTTTACCAAAGAAAGTGTCTCCTTTATTTCTGCATGTTTGTGGAAGCGCGAACGCGGCGGCGAATGCGAGAATATGTGACTTCGGCCGCTAGGCACAGCAATATTATTTGGATAATATTTAATCTGTTAATAAATTAATTTTTATCAATATCTTTTTTATTCATGTTAATTACGTATTTTTTTAATGAATATTTATTGAATTCAATATATTTTCTGTACTGTAACATAATATACAGTAAAATCTAATGTTTTGTAACAAATTAACGTGATATTATGCATATAAACCATGTTTTTTACTTTTCAGTATCTTCTTGAAGCAGGGTGGTGTGCAGATGGAAAAAAGATCGGCATTACGGAGCCGAGAAGAGTCGCGGTCACCTCTCTGGCAAATCGCGTGGCCGACGAACGTAATTGTATTCTAGGGACCACCGTCGGTTATTGCATACGCTTCGATGATTACACTGATGAAACAACTAGGATTAAGGTATAACACTGTAAATAGAAGATAAATGAAACGCAAAACACGACTTGTACTCAAAATATTGTCTAATTTTACATTATGAAACATGATTAATGGTGCTTTTCTGTTGTTATATCATAATGAGATAAGAAATAATGTCAGTATTTTTCTATGTATTTATTTCTACCTACAGGATGTCTCACAACTACCACATTTCCTCCTAAGGACATATTCTTGAGGTAATTTTAAGACGAAAATCCTTATATGAAAATGTCGAGACCACAATAATTTTTTAAATTATAAGCTAACTTTAAATGCTTATAAGTAAAAAACCATTTTACTTTTATAGGCTCTATTATTATTTCTGGATTCTTTTGAACATTCTAAGACGAAAATATCAAGGCTATAATAGTTTTCGAATTACACACCATCTTTAACCAATTATAATTCAAAAACTAGCCTCGACATTTTTGTATTAGGATTTTCGACTCAAAATTACCTCAAGAATACGTTCTTAAAAAGAAGTGCGTAGTTGTGAGACACTGTATATTTTTCTATATATATTTATTTTATATTAACGTCTATATATATTACGTGCGTATTACTTCGTTACTAAGACTAATATATAAATTGTGTTTGTAGTACATGACAGAGGGTATTCTCCTAAGAGAATTAATGAGGGATCCGTTATTAACAAGCTACTCGGTCATTATCCTGGATGAAGTGCACGAGAGAACCCTTTTGACTGATATCATAATGGGGCTGCTGAAAAAAATAATCAGGGTAAGAGAGAGTTTGATGTTCATTATAACAAACGTAATTTTTCTTGCGCGGAACATAATAAATTGACGTTATATATCTCATGAACGTTTGCAGAAACGGAAGAGTTTGAGAATTATCGTATCGTCAGCGACGGTTGACGCGGAGGAACTTCGAGATTTCTTTAACGTAAATACGACGAAGGACTCCAGTAAAAATAGCGCGGTTATCATGAGCGTCGAGGGGCGATTGTATCCGGTGGACGTATTTTTTCTCAAAGGTACACACATATTCCACAGAGTCATGTTCGTGACTGAAATTATAACTCTCACTGTTTAATTAAGATTGTATTACGTTGCAGAGCCGATGGCGAATTATGTTAATGGTGTAGTAGACACAGCTCTAAAAATACATGATACGGAGGAATCGGGTGATATCCTAGCGTTCCTCACAGGACTTGATGAAGTCGATCAAGCAGTATCCCTTTTATCGGAACATGCAAAGCTTATAAAGGATGACAAACGTGAGTAAGATAATCGAGGAATTTCTCAAAAATAGAGAGCAGAGTACTTGGAATTTTTTAAATAGAAAAATTTCGAGAAAAGGACTCAATTCATAAGTTGTTTCATTAATCCTTAATTCTCTCCTACACGTGCGTGCGCGCGCGCGCGCGCACAGGGTGGGCTATTTTAATATCTTGCCGCAAATATCTTTTTTCCTACGCCTTTTACCCAAAAATATTTCAGATAAAAGTTTTAGCAACATTATTGTGATCTCGGGTAGTTATTATATTTTATGTATAAGCTTTAATATATTTAATATTTTTTGAAGAAATTTAAAACTTCATTAAATCGAATAAATTATTTCTAGAGAAACTGCTTCCTTTGCCGATGTACGGATCGCTTCCGAACGCGGAACAGCTTAAGGTATTTTGGAGGGCCGCTAAAGACACTCGCAAAATTATCGTAGCGACAAATATCGCGGAAACGTCTATTACTATTCCAAATATTGTTTACGGTATGTTACCTACGGTATATTAGTGTACTTTTTGTCCTTCTCAACGTTTGACTTGACGACATTATGTAACCGGAACTTTGTAATGTGCAGTAATCGATTGCGGTTTTGTCAAGATACCTTGGTTTGAAGCGGAAACGCAGACGAACAGTCTCGTTATCGTGCCCATATCGAAAGCTTCCGCCAACCAACGAGCCGGCCGCGCAGGTCGCGTACGTACTGGAAAAGCATTTAGGTAAAAAAGAAGCAAATTATACGGTTTTTTTTTGTTTTATGTTTTCAGGAAGACTAATTATATATGATTCTAACAATTGTAAGATATAACAGTAATGTACCCAGAAAATAATTTGGGCAAAAAGTCCAAATTCGAGACATAAGATGTCTTAAAGACACTTATACAAAAATTCCTAAGACATATAAAAGATGTCTTATAAGACATCTCATGTCCCGATTTTGGATTTTGTGTTATTTGTATATTATTTTCTATATTAATTCTGAATATAGAAATTATTGCATTATTATAGTAAAATATTTTGCGATCTTATAATAAATAGATTGTACACGGAAGAGGCTTACGCTGAATTGTTCGAAGCTACTCCGCCGGAAATGCAGCGGTCAGATTTGGCGCCAGCGATACTGCAATTGAAGGCTCTGGGCATCGATAATGTATTGCGTTTCAATTTTCCATCCGCGCCGCCCAGCAAAACTCTAGTTACGGGATTGGAATTGCTTTACGCATTAGGTGCGATCGACAGTAACGGAGATTTGACGATGCCATTAGGTCTTACGATGGCGGAGATGCCGTTGGAGCCAGTGCTGGCGAAATCCTTAATCACATCTGGTATATATATCATAAGAATAGATATATGTTAATAAATTTTTTAAGTACAATAGAAAAATGCAAAATTTCTTCATAAATCAGTGACATTTTTTTAAATCAAAGATTTTCAATCTCTAAAAAAATACAATAGTGATATAAAATCATGATTATGACAGTAAATTTATAAGTTTTTTGTTGATAGGTGAAATGGGATGCTCCGAGGAGATCACGACAATATTCGCCATGCTACAAATTCAGAACGTTTTCATACAACCCGGCGGAGGGCAAGCGGTTCTAAAAGCAAGAATAGCTCATCGCAAATTCGAAGTGGAAGAAGGAGATCTTCTTACCTTGTTGAATGTTTACACAGCTTTTGAACAGAATAAAACGCCCGCCTGGTGTCAGAAATATTTCCTTAATCACAAAGCTTTGCGGAGAGCTACAGAAATTCGCGTGCAGATGCATAAAATGCTGAAACGCTTAGATATTCCACTGGTATCCTGCAATGGTGTAGTACCTTGAATTTAATTACAGATATGACTATACCGGGTGTTTCAGACCACACGTCCCATCCTTTTATCTTCGCAGGATAAGGTCCAATCAAAAAAGTGAAAAGCTCTCGAGGTAAGCTACAAGAAAATGTAATGAAAAATACAATGGGGTTCCATTAAAAAAAAATTGATGTGACCTTGACCTGACCTTGGCGATGCCACCAAGGTCAAACTCATAGCGTCAGTAAGTAGGCCTTTAGAAACTCCACAACTTTTGTTTGAACACTTTTTCGATTGGACCTCATCCTACAAAGATAAAAGGGTGGGACGGGTGGTCTGAAACACCTGGTATATACAAGGTGTTCCATTTTAAATAACGCATTAAGATTTCTCGTAAACTATGGTAGATACAGCAAAATGTTTCAAACAAAAGTTGTATGGTTCGGAGAGGGATATAAGAAAGTACCATTGATTTGACCTTGGGTGATCGTTAAGGTCAGGTCAAGGTCACATCGATTTTTTTTAAATGGAACATCATATTTTTGATATCAGAATTTAATAGCTGGTGTCAAGAGCTTTTCAAAACACTATAATAAAATTATTTTTCATTAAGTACTTTTCGAATTATAAGACTTGAAAGTAACAGTACCGCCGGCATTAGCATTACGCAAGGTGTCCGATCAAGGGCTAAAACTTCTTAAATGTTATTCAGGGTCATGTCCTGGATAACATTTGTCAAGATCAAAGTCATTGGAGGTTGTACCTCTTATTTTCATTTTTACGTAAAAATGAATTCTTGGTGCAAAAATGAAAATATATTGTATATAATTATATAATTATAAAAAATTATAACTATATATATATTGTTTTGAATTATAGTAAATGATAATTATTCTGATTGTTTCAGGGAATATTCAACAAATTCTTAAATGTTTGACCGCTGGTCTCTTTCCTAAAGCGGCGTATCTGCATTATACAGGCACATATAGAACGGTTCGGGGGAACAAGGATTTGTACATTCACCCAAATAGTTGTTTATATACTCTACAGCAGCCTTAATGGTAAATATAAAAAAAATTTAATTAAATATTCTGTTAGAAATTTTATTTATTGTATTATACAGCGTGTCTCATTTTAAATAATACATAAAGATTTCTCGAAAACTATAGTAGATACGGAAAAATGTATCAAATAAAAGTTGTATGGTTCGGAGGGGGACATAAGAAGGTACCATTGATTTGACTTTGGGTGGCGTCGTCAAGGCCAGATCAAGGTTACGTCGATTTTTTTTAATGGAACTCCCTATTTTTCATTACATTTTCTTGTAGCTTATCTCGAGAGCTTTTCAAAATAAAATATAATAAAATATTTTTTCATTAAGTATTTTTTGAGTTATAAGGCTCGCAAGTTACAGTACAGTCGGCATTAGCATTACGCAAGTTGTCCGACCGATGGCTAAAACCTCTTGAATGTTGTTCAGGATCATGTCCTGGATAACATTTGTCAAGATCAAGGCCATTGCAAGCTGTACCTCTTATTTTCATTTTTGCACTAAAAATTCATTTTTACGTAAAAATGAAAATAAGAAGTACAACCTCCAATGGTATTGATCTTAACAAATGTTATCTAGGACATGATCCTGAACAACATTCAAGAGGTTTTAGCCGTCGGTAGGAGAACTTGCGTAATGCTAATGCCGACTGTACTGTAACTTGCGAGCCTTATAATTCCAAAAATACTTCATGAAAAAATATTATATTATAGTGTTTTGAAAAGCTTGTAGCTTTCGAGATAAGCTACAAGAAAATGTAATGAAAAATAGGGGGTTCCATTTAAAAAAAATCGACGTGACCTTGACCTGGCCTTAGCGACCCCACCCAAGTCAATGGTACATTCTTATGTCCCCCTCTGAACCATACAACTTTTGTTTGAAATATTTTTCCGTATCTATCATAGTTTTCGAGAAATCTTAATGCATTTAAAATGGGACATCCTGTAACTGAAATAATGCCCACTAATTATATAGTGTTGTTCCTAATAAAAAAAACTGAGACGAAAAGTCCTCTACATTTTGCAATTTGCTCAATATTTTTTTTTACCCAGTGAGCAAAATGTCTAAAATCGATGTACAAGACAGCTTTAAGAGTGTCTTTAAAAGTTCTTTAAGAAAACTCTTCAAAATATTTCACAAAGAACAGGGAAAGATCTATCTTAAAGTTGTCTATACATCGATTTTATCCGTTTATTCAGTAATATTTAGAAATTAATATCTCGTTAACTTCTATTGTGAAAATTGCAAAATGGTAGAGGACTTTTCGACTTAGTTTTTTATTAGGAACTGTTTAGCACTGTATGATTAGTAGGTGTTATTTCAGTTACACCCTGTATATGTATAATTTCATTCTAGGTTATTATTTTGCGAAATTTTGCAAACAAACAAAACTTACATGAAGGACTTGACTGTCATTCAGCCAGAAATGTTGTTGGACGCGGCACCACATTTTTACGAGAGAACATCTCTTGAATCCGTTTAAAATTAATAATTTAAGAATAAAAATTTTATAATTATAGTGCTCGGAATTTTGATTCTTTCTCCTTCTCCCCTCTCCCCGCTCCGAGGTTACTCCACTTAGGCCCTGCGCACAATAGAAGGAATAATGGCTT
>NW_017257332.1:58934-63394 GCF_001594055.1 Mycetomoellerius zeteki
TAGCCAATAAGCTTTACAGCCAATTACAGCTCCTAACATGTTCATTGGTTACCACGTCGCATTTTACCGCGCGGCAAGTGTTTCCGCGTCCAGTGTGCAGGAACCATAAGTAATTAGGAATAAAGAATAAACGATTTTAACCTATCAGAAACCGTGTATTCCGATGGATCCGATTTTTGATTGGTTAAAATCGTTTATTCTTCATTCCTTAAGGTGTATTCATATGCAAGCGTCGAGCAGCGGAAGCAGCAACCAATCAGCTGGGCGATATGGGTGAAGAATATTTTTTACGCCATTATGGCTGCGGTCCACTTGACGCTACAAAGACTTCGAAGCGTTTGAGCGATCAGAACAAAAAATTTTACGAATTGACTAATCAAAGAATGCTTCGAAGCGTTTGTAGCGTCAAGTGGACCGTAGCCTGTAAAAATCGCCTCGTTGAATGATTGCTGCTTCCGCTGCTTGACGTTTGACGCTTGCATGTGAATGCACCTTTATTCCTTCTATTGTGTGCAGGGCCTGCACACAATAAAACAATGGTTGTGTTCCGATAGCTGTGTTGAAAATTTTCTTTTTAATTACAAGGTTGGTAGCGCTATAACTAAATTACTTAGCTGTGTTCCGTAAGGGATCAACTAACACCGTAGTTTGCATTTACTTTATCGGCTTGTCCAGGAAAGATTGTCCAGAAAATTTTTACTTTTATAATATATAGTTGATTATTTATTATTATATATATTTATTGAAATATGATTTAAGCAATATTGGACTGATGAGAATAAATTTAATTAAATAAAAAAATCTTATATTCGGTCATGCAATTGTAGAATCAGAATGTTATAAATTCACGAAGAATTATGTATTTAATATTAAGATCCGCTTTGATCGAATATAGGATAAAGTAAATGCAAACTACGGTGTCAGCTGATCTCTTACGAAACACAGCTATGGGTGTATTCCGAATCAGGTTAGCTTAGCTTATTTTTTCCCCAAGATGTTGGCAGTTCCGTAACTAAACCGAGAAGTGTTCTGAACGTCGGCTGTCATAACTCGTAACCAATAGAAGCCAGTAGCTGAGTTCGACGGCCGATGGGTTCGGAACATTTCTCGGTTTAGTTACAGAACTGCCAACATCTAAGGAAAAAAATAAGCTAAGCTAATCCGGTTCGGAATACACCCTATGTTAGTTATAGCGCTACCAACCTTGTAACTAAAAAGAAAATTTTCGACACAGCTATCGGAACGCAACTCTGATTGACATATTTCATTAGATCTAATAATATAGACCAAACAGGTACAAGAGCTGATTGAGCGCTCAGTGAGGACAGTGAGCGGTTGTGCTTCTGGATGCACCTTATATGTATACCCTACATAACCGTGATATTTAATAACTTATGATAATACATACATGAAAATGTGTTTAACTTTTAAAGACACATTTTTAGGATATGTGCACATTGATCAAGTGGATCAAGTGTACTTTTCTGATTTTCGCTATACTATTATAAAATTCCAAATAAATTTTGTACAATGTACTTGCAAGTATCCTTATTTTCTATATTCTTTAACATCTTTCCGTTTTTACTGAATGGGACGGGTAGAGATTCATTAAAAATTATCACTTCGTAAAATAATATAATAGGAAATTTTATTCATTTTATGGAGCAGAAAATCTCCTCTAGATTTCTGTGCAGAATATTCGAGTTTTCTGCGCATAATATTTACGCATAATATGTACATTATTATGCATACCCAACCCTGATCCTTCCACCATGGACAGATAGATATTGGAGACATTGGCTGCGTTCAGCAGAACGTTTGTTTTGCAACTGTTGGAAGTTTCCTTCGCGCTAATTGAATCATACTTTTAGATCTAGAAGAATGGTCCTATCTCAGCAGACAATCATAAAACGGTTGCAAAACTGTTGAGTCTGCTGAACGCAGCCATTGGGTGCATTCAGTACTACAATCGCTCACTGAGCGCTCAGTGAGCGCTTGCATCTTATTGGCATATTCCGTTAGAACTAAAAATATAGACCAAACAGATACAAGAGCTCACTGAACGCTCAGTGAGCTCTTGTATCTGATTGGCACATCCCGTTAGAACTAAAGATATAGACCAAACAGATTCAAGAGCTCACTGAGCGCTCAATGAGCGGTCATAGTACTGAATGCACCCATTGACAGTCACCTATGGCCCTTCCAGTATGTATGTCTAAGGTATTCCGTTACCCCGGGTTTACAATAGGGTTTTAAGCCTAAAGCGGGGAGCACAGACTTTTGCATAACGCATAACATGTAATGCATAAGAAATTCAATCAATCAGAATTCTTTATTTCATGGAAAGGAAGGAAACGGAGGGCTTTGATTGGTACATTTTCTTATGCATTACGTGTTATGCGTTATGCAAGAGTCTGTGCTCCCCGCTTTAAGCCTAATAAGAAATGGGCGAATCGATTATTTCCCTTGGATTCGACTGTAATTGGTCAGTTTCTTAAAGCTTAAGGGCCATGGCACACAAAAAAACTTAAGTAGTAAAACATAAGCAGTAAGCGAATTGACCAATCACAGTAGAGTCCATAAGGCCATAACATAAGCAGTAGCGAATCCAACATGTTGATTTCCTTACTGTTTACGTCTTACTGCCTTAAGTTTTTTGTGTGCCAGGGCCCTAAGTCTTAAAACACCTATTGTAGATCCGGACTTAGCGGTTGAGATTATGTGTGTGACCTGTGTTATGGGCTGCGCAGAATAAAAGGAACAGAGAATAAGAATTTTAACCTATCAGAAATCACGTATTGTGAAATACACAATTTCTGATAGGTTGAAATTCTTATTCTTTGTTCTCTGTTCCCTGTTCCTTTTATTCTGCGCAGCTCCTTACACAGCCTGCGTAAATAGCTATAGTCACAATAAGTTTGTTCGCGTCGCAAACTCCAACATGCTCCAACATGCTCTTAGGCCAGAATCAGACTACGCATTGAAGATTGAGATTGAAGATTGAAAGATTGAAATTTAACCAATAAAAACAATAGGAACTAAAATTTCTTTGCCCTCATTGGTCAAATTTCAATCTTCAATCTTCGATCTCAATCTTCAATGCGTAGTCTGATTCCGGCCATAGTGCTAATAGCTCCTACTCACTCTATAACTGCTTTCCTTTTACACACAAGTGAAACTGAGTCCGAAGTGAGCTGAGTATTTCAAACTCAGATAATGACATCATTATTCAGTATGTAAAAGGAACGCGCTGAAATGAGAAATTCTCACTAACCTCAAATTAAATAATAAAAGGTATAATCAAAGGTTAGGTTCGTATTCTAAATAATCACCAATTATTTATTAAAAATTACAATTCTTTTATCAATTTATTCTTGCTTTTTTGATGAAAAAGTTATCGAATGTACATAGGTTTATAACCTCACTTTGAAGTGAGTTTACGAGACTCACGAAAGCACACGGTTTCGATCTTGTGCAGATTATGGGGAAAAACTCAGTTGAACCTCACTTGTCAGAATGCAAAAGGAACGCGCATTCAACTGAGTTATGACGTCACAAGTGAGAATTATCTGAGAATCGGTGTAAAAGGAAAGCAGCTTATGGGTGCATCCAGTACTACGATCGCTCGCTGAGCGCTCAGTGAGCTCTTGAATCTGTTTGGTCTATATTTTTAGTTTTAACGGAATATGTCAATCAGATGCAAGAGCTTACTGAGTGCTCAGTGAGCGGTTGTAGTACTGGGCCTTTACTCCGGATCTACAATAGGGTTTTAAGCCTTAAGCCATAAGAAATGGGCGAATCACAGTCGATTATTCCCCTCGGATTCGACTGTAATTGGTCAATTTCTTACGTCTTTAACCTATTATAGATCCGGACTTAAAGCCTTGTGTCCACGATGCTAGAAATTGGTCCGAGATCTCGGATGAAGAAAGAATTGACCAATCGCATTGATCATGTGACTAAATTGTTTAAATGTGATTGGTTAATTCTTTCTCTCTCCGAGATCTCGGACCAATTTCTATCATCGTGGACACAAGGCTTTATTCTTGAAAAGTATCGCATACGATAAACTAGGGAAATACTATAGTGCACGTAACATGTGCTATAGTATTTCCCTAGACTTTCGTATACGTTTCTTTTCAAGAATAGACCCCCTGGGCTGCGTTCAGGAATTACGCCTAGATAATTCTAGTGTGCATATTTGCTATAATATATGTAACGTAACCTGTAGCTTAGAGTTATCTGGGTGTAATTCCTGAACGCAGCCTTGAATGCACCCTATCAAGCGCGTTGGAGTGAGCTATGGTAGGAGCATATTGGAACATGTTGAAGCGTGCGACGTGAACAAACCTAATATGGCTGCTTCACTTAAGAGGGGATAACCAATCAGAATACATATCAGACTGCCAATCAGAAACTCGAACGTCAATGTCTCTTTATATATATATATATATATATAT
>NW_017257332.1:63802-85463 GCF_001594055.1 Mycetomoellerius zeteki
GTTTAATATTGTTGTGATTTGACATATAGTAAATTGAATTAGTCGAATAACTGGATTTTATCTGACAAATATAAGAAGAAATTTAAAAAATAAATTTAACACCGTTTTTTTAACAGTAAAGGAAGAATATTTCAAATTGGAGATAAGTAATATCGATCAGTTAAAATAAAACGGATTGCTATATTATTATTATTTTCTTATTGCGTTTATATTTTGTAACTCTGACTATCATTGCAAATAAAAAAAGGTTAAGTATAAGTACGAATCTCCTTATATTTCCTGAGAAATAAATGTATATCTATTATGTTTCATTTTTATTTTATTTTCTGTTTTAAATATAATATATATATTGTGTAGGTCTGTTATTTTTCGAAGGTTCTGAACTTATTGGATCAGTGTACACCAGTTCAGAACTTACAGTGGAAAAAGAACAGACCTTATGCAATAAAGTAGAAAAAGAGAAAAGGTTACAACAGAGAGAAGAGGTGAGATGGAATATCAATGCCTTGATTGGTTACATACCTCGCTCGCGCATGTGCAGTTCATTTTTATCCACGTTGGCATCAAAGGTGCCGACAGAGAGTTGCGCTACTGTATATACTGTGATTGCAGTCTGTGATCTGTCACAAATTATTTGCAATTTGGAGCAATTGTTATTGTCTGTATATATTTTATGGAATTCTGCGTGTGAACGATGGCGTACGTATCTTAAAGAAAAGTTTTACAAGATTAAAGTAGATTAAAGTTGATGAGTATATATAATAACAGGGATGTGTAGAGTATGGTTGTGTGAGGAAACCATATGTTTTGTTAGTTTAAGCATGAGGTATTGTACAACGTATTAATGTAACATTTAACGTGTTACAGGTCCAAAGTCACATTCAGAATCACTCTCACGTCCGATCCTAATCTGCCATATAAAGTGTAAGTGGCTGTTTGAAAAATAGAAAGTGTATCTTTATTGTGTGTGTTTGTGTATAGAATATAACATGCAAGTCGCTGGCTCTGAAATCTTTAAGACTATCGATGCATTTCTCGCGCTACTGCAGAGCCCAGCTATTAACGAACAAATGACTGTAGAAAATGCAACACAAGCTTTCAACTGTGCTCGCTTCATCGAAATCACCATTGCCCAAGTGCAAGCTGAAAACAAAACATTGCCCTTTGAGAAATGTTTACGTCGGAAGTTAGAGAGAAAGCTATTTCTACACAATCAGGATATTGCGTGCTCTGATCTGGAAAAAGCTTGCGATAAATTATTGGAACATTATTTGAAGGACAATCGTATTTCTACAGAAATAGTTGATGAATATCTAAAACTGTACACTCAACATTTTGGACAGGAAAGATTAAATGCCTTTCTAAATCAAGTAATAAGCAGTTCTATCGCTACAAACATGATTATAGATTCTTTAGGAGAATTAGGAATACCATTGTCAGGCATGGAAGACGAGGCATTGATTATGTCATGGCAAATGGCAATAGCTAATGGTGACCAAGATGAAGTAGTAAAATGCATAAATAAAATGTTAATTGATGGTCATGTTTCAAGACTTGTACACTTAACGGTTGAATCGGATGACAATACAATTAAAGAATTGGTTGTACAAACTTTTACTTCAAAATTAACTGACTATGATCCTGAAATATGCGTAGCTTTAGCAGATACTAAAAAGAAATCACTTTTAAGATTACTTCAGGACAGTACTCGATTTTGCACAGATTTTGTTGATGCAATATTTTACTTTGGCCGAAATATGTACCTCATAGATGGAAAGTGGTGCTCAGATTTTAAATTTGAGTACAAACATCTTTGCCAAATAGTAAAAATTTTGTTAAACGGTCCTCGCGTAATTCGTAAACAAGTATACAACAGAATATCTACTGTTAAAACTCAACCAGATAGTGAGATATGGAGTAATGTTGAAGCAGATATCTTGAATTGAATTTCTAGATTTTTTTATTTTGTAATATAAATTATACTTTGTATTGTCCTATAATCTATAATCATTCTATGTAATTTTTGCAAAAAGGAATAAAAACTTTCTACCGCTTATAAATTTTGTTAACGAAATAATTATCAATCCTATATTAAAAGATATTTAAGATATTATGAGAAAAATATATTTGCTTTATATATTTGTAAGGCGATATTTTCCTTGTCAGTATGTAGTTTTGGCAGTGTCTCGTACAATAAGAAATGCATGTACTATTTTATTAATTGCAGACTTAGTGTACCAGAAAATACTCCATTTACTGCCGTATTAAAATTTGCTGCTGAGGAATTTAGAGTGCCGCCAGCTACATCGGCCATAATTACAGATGATGGAATAGGAATTAATCCTCAACAAACTGCAGGTAACTCTTAAAATATACATCTCTGTTTTATGTATACAAATATGAATCGTACAATTTGTACTTTCAGGAAATGTATTTCTTAAGCACGGCGCGGAACTCAGGTTGATTCCTAGGGACCGCGTTGGATATACTAGATAATTTATATAATATCGTATTTATTTTTACTGTATCTTTACATACTGTATCTGTTACATGCATAAAACAATTATTAAAAATTCTGAAATTATCGCTAGCAATATTATGAAATTGCATATATACATTCTATAAATTACTCAATTATAAAGTTACTTATTCAAATAAAAACATTCCACATGCTTTCTGAACTAATCGATGTCCAAATCGTTATAGTAAGCTCTACGGATTCTAACGTTAAAAAATTTTGTTATTCATATAATTAAAAAAAAATAACACTTGTATAAATTATACTTATTAGATAGAGGATACAGGGGAATCAGATATGATTAGAATTTTTGATAAAAAGGTTTTATAGCTGAAATACATGAACGTTATAAGATTGATATATAAAGGTACATCACCATATGATAAAATTATTTAGACAGCGATGATTTACAAAACAATTAGATCGAGTGGCGTGAAATATTCAGAGTTTTTTTTTTATTATGCATCTATCTCTAATCTCGTTCTGTAAAGAATCGCTTTATTATTCATAATCTGATCGTAAACGGATAGAGCTTGCTTGAAAACTGCAAAATGGTTACAAATCTGAATTGCGATTGCAATATATAACATATATAAATAAACAAAAAACATTACATCAAGATATGCAACGCTATCGTATCCCTTTCTTTTTATAATGCAATATAAAATCAGTAGTGCGGACAAGATATAAATGGCAACAACAAATCGAGTTTCGTCTTAAATATCTTTGACACAGAAAATTTCTTAAATATTTTCGAATGTTTTCTTACAGGTCTAAAATATACAAGATACAAAAAATACTACTAGTAATGAATTTTTGGCACTATGTTGATCAAATGTATTTGTATGCTCCGAAATATGAAAAGTAAAAAAAATTAGTTTATATTTTTGAATGATATACAGAGTATACCATTTCAATCAATATACTTGAATATCTCGAAAAGGAGTTTTTTCGAAAACTCTTTCAGAAAAGTTTTATGATTTCAAGGAGGAAAGAAGATGGTGACCTTAGTTGACCTTAAGAAAACGTCCTTAAGGTGTCAGGTCAAGATTGTATGAAGTTTTTGAAATTAAATCCCCCATTTTTTATTGCACCCTCTTGTAGCTTGTTTCAAGAGCTTTCTAAAACGCTATAATAAAATATTTTTTCGTACCTCGCCACTGGGGCACGGGTAGATAGAAAAACACCTTTATGGATAAAATTCGGCCAACGCTGTAATTCTTAACCAATTTTAAAATTTTTTTTTAATTTACTAGAAATTAAATGAGCTAAAAAGCCTGTTTTGCGTAAATTTTGAATATGGTCCAAAGTAAAAACTGCCGATCCAATGAAGTTAAAATTGTTTAAAAAATCTGGTGTTTTTTTTTGCAATATTGAACTACTTAGGGAGTGTCCCGATTAAATTTCGAAAATTGTTAAGATAACAACCACCTTAATATATATATATATATATATATACATATATACATACATACATACATACATACATGGTGTTTTATTTTAAGTGATATGGTCGATTATCTCGCGAATTGATGATTTTATTGAAAAATTTTTCCAACGAAAGTTGCATGGCTTGAAGGGGGACACATGATGGAAATGTGGATTTGACCTTGAGTGACATCAGGTCAACATGTCAACATCAGTTGTCAACATTAGATCAAGGTCATTAATGTTTTTTTAAATGGAAACCCCTATTTTTTATTACATTTCTTGTAGCTTATCTCGAGAGCTTCCAAAACACTATAATAAAGTTACTTTCCGTTCGGTCTTGCTTTAGTTGGCTGGATCAGCCCCGGTCTTGTCTTAATCGGCCGGATCAGTAATCGGTCTTGCCTTATAACTTAAGTATTTAACAAAAAGTAACTTTATTATAGTGTTTTGGAAAGCTCTCGAGATAAGCTACAAGAATATGTAATAAAAAATAGGAGTTTCCATTTAAAAAAACATTAATGACCTTGACCTGATTTTGACAAGGTCATTCAAGGTCAAGTCCACATTTCCATCGTGTGTCCCCCTTCAAAGCCATGCAAAATCATCGATTCGCGAGATAATCGACCATATCACTTAAAATGAAACACCCTCCTGTATATACGCATACATATATACATATATACATTCACACATATAACATTCAATTTTTACAAAGAAAAAAAAAGTATTTTATCGCCAATTACAAAACTTATTTTTGGAGGACATAGTACCATTATTTTTTATAACTTGTAAAAATATATATATAGACGAGATGAAATATTCTGATCTTAAAATTTTAATAAAAAGATTATCGCTTAATAAATTGGCAATTGTGTTATATTCAATATTTTGATAAGAAAGATTATTGTAAAAAGAGGATCAGTCATTTATTCTCCATTAATATCGCTTGAATGTTGCAGAATGTTCATTAACCCTTTGAGTCACAGCGTAACATATATATTATACCCTTTTTGGCTCTTTTTTTCTAGACTATTCCGAAGATTTCATCAAAATTAACGATTCTTTTTTCATTATTCACTATATTAATACTTAATTTCCACTTCTATGTAGGGTAGAGCGGGACTAGTTGTGTGACACTTTTTCTTTAAATTATTATAAATCTTGACATAATTATAATAGATTAATGGTAAATGCTTTAAAACGTTGCATGTTCACACACATCTGGTTCAATAATTAAGTACTTATAAATCCTTAATATATCTCGTAAATAAGAAAAAATTACTTTAATTACAAGGGGATGCAAAGTGGACCAATATGCCCCATCTATGGAGCATGTTGAGCATCCTCGAAGGATAAGTTGAGCCACGAAGATAATCGAATTTAACGAGGTTATATATTATTAAAAACATGAAAGGATTATGTATATATTAATAAAATTTTTATTATTTGCATCTTAAATATAGTAATTTGTAATATTCTTTCTTTTTAAATGCTTTAATTAACAAAATTAGAAAAACTAAAATCTTTACTCTTTATAACAATAATTAAACGTAAAATATATGTTTAATCGTTAACATAGAATAAAAAGCATTAATAAAGAGATTTCATTTAAGTAGCTGAGTTTATAAGGTTAGTTATGAGATACTGGCTCAACCAAAACCCCATATCGGTGTTGACCGAAATACTTCTTTATAACTGAAAAACCTTAAATAAAATAGCAACTTAAACATTAAAGTTAAAAAATATGATAATAACTTATATAAAAAAAATACATTTGATTATTATCAATCGCTTTAATTATCATGTAAACCAAAAAGAATACTCACCTAATAATTTTACTTTTGATATACCAAAACGAAAAAGCGCACGTATTTGGCTGTTGACAGCCGGACACAGATTATTGTATTAAGGTACAGTAATCTCTGTTTTTTTACATTACGCAAGACGTATCTATATATATTTTGGTTATTTAGATATTTGCATTTGACCAACTTGCCCCTATGCTCAAATAGCCCCGCTCTACGCTACTGATTTTTCCATTTTGTTTGTATTTTTTTGTTATAAACATTTTAACGCAAAAAAATGCCTTTTTTTAAGTTAAATTCATTTGTGAAAAAAGGCCCTATGAACATACTCATTTTTTGAATTATATTTATGTTTTTGAGGTCGCTGATTACGAATGTGCATTCGGTTTATTTTACAAATTTTATTTCAATACTCTTACGTTTGTTTTATAAATTTTTGTATCATTGTATTATTGTATTTCAACATTTGGTAATTATTTAAAATACGGGTCCTACTCTAAAATCTTAATAAGAATGTACTCATTCGACGCGTTTTCATTCAAAATGAAGGAATCTGGCAAAAAAATACGACGATCGGTCTCGTGAACCGAGATATTAAGCATTAAAGTTCGATATTTTAGAGATTAAGATATCTGTCATTCTGACGCGCTGCAGCGCTATGTATATGTAAGGTCTGTTCTTTTTCAAAGAATTCTGAAATAGTGCAATAAGTTACAGTGAAACAAACTACAGCTGTCTCACTCTTAACTTATTGCGGTGGTCACGTGTCTAACATCAATTAATTCCTAAAAATAAATATTCTCTACTTTAATTACACAAATTCTTGGCTTTACAAACACAAATTCACTGCTTTAAAAATTAATACAAATTCATTGTTTTAAAAACACAAAATTACTGCCTTAAAAATACAAAAGCCTGCTTTAAAGACACAAAAGCACTGCTTTATAAACAATTCACTGCTTTAAAACCCAAATTCATTGCTTTAAAAACAAAAATTTACTGCTTTAAACACAAATTCATTGCATTAGCAGTGAATTTGTGTTTTTAAAGCAGTGAATTGTTCATAAAGCAGTGCTTTAAAGCAGGTTTTTGTGTTTTTAAAGCGGTGATTTTGTGTTCTTAAAGTAGTGAATTTGTGTTTTTAAAATAGTGAATTTGTTTTTAAAGCAGTAAATTTGTGCTTGTGAAGTAGAGAGTTTGTATAATTAATACAGAATGTATAATTTTTCAGGATAGAATACGAATTGTGAAAATCAAGAATTAATTTGCTTTTTAAGCCTTTGCATGTGCTTTGCATGCCATATTGTGTTCGCCATCTTGGATTTCAATTTTTTTAGAATCTGATTATAGCCCGGTATTCATAGTCAAATCTTATATTCAAGACCGTCTTAAGTACAGTCTTAAGATGTTACGAATCAGAGGCCGGTATTCATAGTCAGTTCTTATATTCAAGATCATCTCAAGTTCAGCCTTGAGGTGTTACGAACCAATAAGAGAGCCACATTAGCGTATTAAGACATTACTTAAGACGATCTTGAAATAAGAATCGACTATGAATACCGGCCATAGACATGAGCTGCGTTCTGTTTCACGCATGATGTGCATGATGCATCATTTATCTTTGTTGTTCACCGAATATTAAATAAGGATAAATGATGCATTATGTACATCATGCGTGAAACGGAATGCAACCTAGGTAGCGGCCTAAACGTAGGGTGTAAACTAGGGCTGCGTTCCGTTTCACGCATGATGCATCTTTTATCCTTGTTATTCTCTGAATGTTAAACAAGGATAAATGATACATCATGCATGAAACGGAACGCAGCCTAGGCCACTATTTATTATGTCTATGGATCTGATAAACGATTTTATTTCAACGACCTCAAAAAAACTATAATTCTATACGTGTTTCAGAGATTAGTCTTTTCCTTTAATTGCGTGACTCAAAGGGTTAAATGCTCACCAGCCGTAAAATTAAATTAATCGCTTATACGATTACTTATTTGCGCATTGAATTTATCACTTAATTTGTATAATGTCTTTTTGTATGTGCGTGTAAAGATATGAAATATTGTAAAAAACCTGATCCACAATTCTGCGACGAAACTGTCATTTGCTCTATTATCAGTAATGATATTGTATATTGTATTATGACATATACATTGAGACCATTATTGACATCTGGCATTGCCGACACAAAGATAAATCTGGCACTGGTGTGGCAATTAAATAAGTTAAATAAGGAATGTCAACTTTAGTGGAAAATAAATTACTTTTAAGGAACTAATAATATTGTTTATAATACTGTTTTTTCTCTTTCTTATTAACAGCAGATTGGATTATGTCTGTCGCTTCACAAATGGCACAATATTGCAATTTTTTCTCATTTACATAGAAAATTGATCATTCTAATGCTCAATATAGTATAGTAAATAATAAAAAAAATCGTCAATAATTGTCTCTGACACAATTGATATCGTTCAAACTCGGTACTGGAAAGCAGGTAATGATTGTAACGAATATACTAGCATACTCTCACTCTAAGAAAAATTACTCATCCATTAAACTTTCAAAACTGATATTCATTAAATAGATGGATGAAACTATTGTCCAATTGCATTATAAGCTTCCCAATTCTCTTGACAATAATTAAGCATATCCTACATCTAATATAATCTCTACAATGATATACTATAGAATAGTACAGAATTATTTTTAGGTATAGTTAGAAATATATAAGTGAGACAAAAAAGCGATTTTAAAAAATTATTTGGGACTAGAGCTATAATCACGCATTTTAGTTTTATAAGAACTGTTACCATACAGACACTGCTCTATATCAAATATTACATTAATGTAGTCAGATTAAAAAATCTCTTGTGTGTCATTTACTTCGTTTAGCTTTTTACTTTAAATTAATGTGGTTTAACAAGGCCTGGATTCTTACTTCTATGCATTAAAAAATGCGATTACAAAATCTTAAGCTAGATTTACGAAAAAATGAGTATTATTTGTTGTAAATTGATATAAAACACTGTACTTATCTCTTACTTCCTCCGCAAAAGAAAATCGTTGGAAGTATTTCTCCGACAACTGTCTCTCACTCTATACACAGTAACACTGCGATATTGTTGCCATTCGCGCGATATATAATTCTAACTTATGAATAACTTACGCGGCTCAAACAACTATGTTTTAGATTTTTATCTTACCAGTTTGCATCTATCCACAAGTCTTCAATTTTCACTCGTCCTAAAATAATAAATTTGAATATTAATCATCGTCAATCAATTTGTAAATCAATTGTCAAAGTATACAAATTTTCTTTTTATTTTAAAACTTATTACTTTGTACTGCCCTTTTTACTGAAATAAATATAAAAAGATACTGTGATGTTATATTCGTACAGTGCAGTGCATTAATTCGCTGGGTCATAGTAGACTTATCGACGTTATGTCGATACGCTCAACGCGCGCGCGCGCGCTTGAACTAAGAAGTGACATTGGCAATAATATTTAAAATACTGTCTTGAAACTTATTACGTATTTTTTCTGTTGAGTATAAAATTATATATTCCAATAGAAATGCATGAATTATATCTCCGTTATATTATATTTACACTACTACCATGATCAAAAAGTTCCCGGAATTCATTCAGAAAATTCAAAATACAAGTTTATTCATCAAAAGTGATATTGTCCCCTTCAAAGTAATCCCCATCGACTGCAACGCACTTATGCCAGCGCTTGATCCAGCTCTCGAAACATTTCTGGAACTCTATTGTCGGTATAGCCATCAGAGCCGTCTTCGATTTTTCCATTACCTCTTAGTAGTAGTTTTTTGACTCGATCGAACAGAAAAAAATCGCAGGAAGCCGGGTGAATTCGATGGCTGTTGGATGGTATTCGTTTCGTTCTTGACCAAAAAATTTAATACAAACTCGTTGTTGCAAATTCAACTCCATTTTTAAAACTGTAAAAAATCGAAAACACGTGCAGAGGTAGATGTACTCAAGACGGCGTAACTTTTACAAATGTCAAGCTATGGCGATAAAATTTGGTGGAAATGTCAATGATAGATGTGGCAACCTAACCAAAAAAACAGAACTCAAATTAGCTGACTCAGAGCATCACCTGGTAGTAATTTCGGGAACTTTTTGATCAAGGTATACTCTTTATATCTATATAAATTTATGATGTATTATATGATGTGTTATATGTTACATATTACGTATTGCGCAAATAAATATACATATAGCATAACAGAGATAAGCGTATATAAAAAATGTCAGAGAGAGCATTTATTAAAATTAAAAATTATGATCTTTTTTCGAAGTTGTTCTTTTCATTGATAATAAAATTATGCTTGCCTACGTGTTTCTCTCTCTCTCTCTCTCTCTCTCTCTCTCTCTCTCTCTCTCTCTCTATCAAATAATTTGATGAAAGACATTTCACATTTCCTTGTATATGTTTATCTCCGTTATGCTGTATGTATATTTATTTGCGCATTATATAATTTATAACATATAGAACTTGAAATCATAAATTTATATAGATATAAAGAGCAGTGTAAACTTAACGGAGATATATTTCATGCATATCTGGTGGAATATATAATTTTATACGCAACAGAAAAATACGTAATAAGTTTCAACACAGAGTATTTTAAATATCAATTAGTGTGTGTGCGTGTGCGTGTGCGTGTGCGTGTGCGTGCGTGCGTGCGTGCGTGCGTGCGTGCGTGCGTGTTTTTATTTCAAGCGCGCCTGCGCGCGCACGTTGAGCGTTATCGACACAACGTCGATAAGTCGGGCCGCTACTATGACCTAGCGAATTAATACACTGTACATAGTATCTATACATATTGTATGTATGTAACTATTAAGAGTACAGAGTTATTAAACTATACTACGATAAATAAATAACTACTTAAAACCCAGAATTATAACACAGCAAATGATATGAGTAAATTTAGATTCTGTAAAAAAAATAATAAAATTGAAATCATGGCAATAAGAAGTCATATATGTAATAATAATATTATATAAACAACGTAGAGAGATATACTTTTGACCTCCTTATTTTTAGGTTACTATAATTAAACTCTGAATTAAAAATTATAACTGAATTTCTCAATAAATGTAAAGTTGTGGTTTAAAGATTATAGTCTTAAATATAGCAATTTCGTTAGATTGTAGGTTCATCTAATATTCTATTATATTGCACTGCACTATTATATCATATTATGGTAAATTTTATTATTTTATGTTATACAATGTTATATTTTATTATTCTATAATCAATAATTAAATTAGGAACGTCCTAATATAAGATCAAATATTCAATTTCGAGTCTTTTGTCTAATTTCTTATTCTCTCCACAAGCGTCAGCAAATCAATCAATCAGCAAACGAATATATCTTTTAAGTTTCTTTTAGAAATTACGCCATCTGTCTGTAACACTGCAAATGATTGTAAAATGACTAGTTATGTACCTGTTACTGGCCAATAAACGAAATTATCTATCTATCTATCTATCGCTTCGAAGCACTATGAAATTAGTTTCCCCGAATTCAGGGAAAAACATTTTTTTTATCATAATTTCATCATGTGTATTCTGGAATAAGATATTAATCAATAATCACAATAATAATACTCTGCTAAAATTTTAGCAATGAAACTATAAAATTAATTAATTTTGGTAACATGCGTACCTAAGGCATACATTATCGGTACCGCGTACCAAAATACGGTGTACCGGTACTGTACATTTTAGATACGGACGTACGTGATAGGTACGGTACCGGTACGCATGGTACACCGTACGCTCACCGTACCAATACCGTGGAAGTATTTTGTTATTTGGGTACCGAGACGACCAAGACCGACTTTACCGATCTTGTTATTTTGAAACCGACCGAGACACTACCGTATATTAGTAGTATACAGATCGTAGCGCTCGCTGACCACTAGCGCTCCTTGCGTAAAAAATGTCAGACGTACACCAAAGGAATGCGCGGAATGCGATCGATGATTACAATGACGTATCTGAATCTTCTGAAAAGTTACAGATCCGGACTTTGCGTCGCAATATGTCCGCTCGTAGGGCATGTAGAAAAAAAATAAAAACTTTTATTATACAACCCGAGCGGTAGCTATCGATTGAACGTATATAGAATTTGATCAGTTCAGCCGTTATTTAGATCCAATAATCTCAATCTCCCTCAACTCGCCGGCTCGCGTAAAAGAGGCACGGCAGTGTCGCTGCGCTTGGCTTAGCGCCGAGACACTACCGTGTCTCTAGATTATCTTTATTAAATTACGTACTGAAGAAGATCTAAAAATATAGATTGAAGCGTATATAGCTCTTATCTTTCTCTTGCTATGTTATTTATACAATAAATTCACTATTACGCATAATTTAGTAGTATCGGCTATCTTATGGACACGATTTCAATTTTATGATTTACAGCAAATGAAACACCTACTTACCCATTCATGTTCCTCGACACCTTCCATGTGATCTTGTTCTAGCGAACACTGAATAACGTCTCCCACAAAATGGCTCATAGTTTTCTGGATCTAATGCACACAAGCACACAAGCTCAAACATGATATTACATAAAAGCAAGGATGTCTCGCAATAAGAATTTTCATAGTATAGAAAATTATTTTTTTCAAAGTTTTTTTTCAAATAATTGAATGCATCGCACTTTGTATCATTGAATAATATCACAATCAAGGATATACATATACACATATATATATATATATGCGCGCGACAATGTTTCGTAAGAAATCATTTTTATATCAATATCCATTCATAAAATATACGTAAAATGCGTAAATTCAATTGCCCTCTCACCTCTTCTTGTTTTGCTTTAACGTCCGGATTCCATCCTAATCTATTATAAGATTGTGTAGTGATTCCAAAAGGGGTTGGTGATGGTTTGGTTGCAATTTGGGGAGGTGTAACTGCATTTTGAGATTGATTCTCAGTTACTGTGAATAAAAACTCGCATGTAACAGATACTTCTTCCCATTTTAACAATAAAATAACATCTTTTACTTACAATTATCCATACCAGGTGGCTTAAGACACATTCTAGATGGTTGTTTATTGCCGCCGCTAAACCACTCTGACGCGGATAAAGTTGGTTTCCAGATAACTTTAGTTGGAGGAAAGAGATCATCTTGGAATAATTCGCTCTAATTTAAATAGATGAATACATTAGCACTTTCACATTAATGATTTATACTGCAATATATTAATATATTAATCATACGTAATATACCTTTATACGCGGCACGGTGAAGCTTAAAGGTTCTATTGTATTATTTGTTAGCCTCAAAGCAGAAGCGAACTCTACGCTGGCCACGTCACATTTATTTTTTGGAAGGAATGACAAACCCTGGTGCAAGCTACTACATCTATGATGACTCAATGGGCAGCAATGTGGAGCTTCCTCGGTTACTTCAAATGCATATATTGTAGAATCACCCTACAAATAATATTTTAAAAGGAGAAGTAAATAACTTATGGCGAATTTTTCATGTAATTATAAAATTGAATATAAAAAAAATCTTACACGTCCAGTTAGGAAAAGCGTGGAGCTATCTTCGTCGTAATATGGCATTAGTATGGCAGGCGAGACATCCAATCCAACAGTGTTCAAAGGAGTATTCAAATTGTCCACTTTAAATACGTAAATCTGTCTTTCAGAAACTCTGGAAAATATAAATTTCTATCATTACTTTCTCTGTGTATTTTTTTTTGCTATATTTGAACGAGACGTGTGGTTCTTTGTTGTACTTACTTATCAAAGCCCATTACAACGAGATATCTGCCTTCAAGTGCCCATATAACTCTTGCACCCCTCGTTCCAACGGGACCCTTTCCTTCTTTCACCGGAACGTCACTCGATCGGGGTTTATAAATTCGTAGTTTACCGTCTTTGCATGTACTGGCGAGATATTGGCCACACGGTGACCACGCTAAGCTAAATATCTGATCAGTATGGCCGATCAATGTGATTTTTGCATTTGTCTCGGTGGATGACAACAGCGACAAATCCCAGATTTTGACGGTCATATCGTACGAAGCGGATGCAAGAACATTTAACGCCAGTGAATGAAATTTGATTAGATAAATTTTATCGGTATGGGCTTCTATGATATATTTCGGTTCGTTTGTCGGTTCCGCCAAACCAGACTCAGGTATTTCCCACAAGCGAATTATTCCATCATCACAAGCTAGCACAAGCAAATTCTATTATAGTACTTTTCAAATTTGATGGAATAATATAGTTTTCTTTGTTATAAATTTTCAACTTCTGTACTTTACCAACTGCTAATCGCTGATTATCGAACGGGTCCCATTGAAAGTCCATTACAGTCGCGCCGTGGACTAACGCTGGCATGACTCCATCAGGTAGTCTTCCAGTCTTTTTCAATTCTAACACTGCTATCTTTCCACCTGGACCACTCAAAGGTACAGCCACTCGATCGGGATTAGCTGCATGCATAGGAAGGTAAGTAAAATTACCAGATTTTATCCTAAACAATGGACTCTTTCTTATGCACGTTGTCTTGTACTTTTTAATGTACTGAATCATTTGCAAACATTTATTTAAAACTGATCTTTGATGGAAACATGTTGAAAATCGCATTAAAAGTAACACAATTTTGTCAAAATCTGATCTTTGATTATATTGTTGAGTGGGAAATTATAACTGACAGTTATGTTACTGTTAGTTGATGTTTGCTGAGTTTTATTGAGAAAAACAAAATTTTACCGTGAAAGCCATCACATTCGCCGGATATTTGGCGACTGATATTGCGTATATTTTCAATGTGCGTAGATTTGTGTCCCGGAGTACCTTTCAAGTGCCGAAACTTGGACACTCTTCCTGTATAATAATCAAGGTATTTGTATTAAACAATGTGCAAAATATCTTTCGTAGTGTATTGCAAGAAACTCTTACCGAAAACTGTTGACGTTCGTTTTGAAACTGGTGTTACAACAGGCTCCACCTTTTCCAATTTAGGATCCATGCTCTGCTGTCGCAACATAGGAATGCTCTTTTTCGTTTCATCCTCTTTAATCACCTCGCTCTTTGCGATTCCCTTGAAGGAATCTCTTCGTCTTAGCATGGTCGGCGAACCCATAGCTTTTTCCGCCAAATTCCCATCGGTGACAGACACAGATCGACTCTCATAAAGGCGCCGCCTTTCAGCGATCGAGTTCCTGTTCGTGCCGCGTTCAAAATTCCCAACGTCCTCATTCTCAGGTGATTCATCCTTCACTTTCGTCTCAAATACTTTGCGTCTTTCTGCAGTGCTTGGTGTCTTTGGTTTGTAACCAGAGTCGCTTGAATTAGCATCTTCTTCGATAGAGCTCGAGTCACTCTTGCCATTTTCCATATCCTTTGCACGCTCATTAGGTGTTAAAGTTGGCGACTTATCTGCTTCTGCGTTATGCTCCGCAGTATTATTAATTTCATTCTGATAACCATTGGTGTTGCTGTCATTATTTGGTGCAAGTGGTACAGAGAAGACTTTGTCAAATGAAAATTCTTGACTGCTGGATTTTGCTTGAAATGGTTTAGGACCAAGTCGGGGCTAAAGTGAAAAAAAAAAAATGAATTCTTTATTTGTTTTTCCATCTTTTAAAAATTGTTGTATTGACTGAGAGAGAGAGAGAGGGGGGGGGAGGGAGAGGGGGAGAGAGAGAGAGAGAGTATGATACAATGACATGAATGTGATATAGAAAATGGGCTGCATGCAAAAGTGTCACGCAAAAGTTGTCACAGAAATCAGATATCCTGTATGTAACATTAATTTCTTTTTAAGCTGATTATAACCTTATATCCCCCGATCGCGTTAGGATTTACTGATGTAACTACTGATCCAGGATTTGGCGATGTACGAGGACGTGCCACTGGTTTTGGTTCCTCCTCGGAGATACTGTTGGTTCTTGAGGCTCTTGGTAAAGGCTTTGGTGGAACGGTTTGTCCTCCATTTTGTATCTTGAGCTTTTCTTCTTCTGCCTCGGATGGCTTTTTTAAATCTTCAATCTTATCAGTATTTATGTTGTTGTCATTTTTCTCTATATTGATGTCATTTTCACGTTGCAGTTCATTCATAGTTGTCACGTTGCTCTGCACTTTCGAGAATCCTTTTGGTGCGGTAATGACCAAGGGTTTCGCCGATCGGTTCATTTGTTCTACTTTAATTTCGCGCTGATTGTCTTTGAGTACCGCTAAGTTTCCCTTGTGTACCTGAAGGTACGGTAAAATCCTTAATGACCGCAAACTGCATGCAAACCAAACTACACTGTTCGATACTTTGCACTTTTGATATAAATTTCTGCATAATCAACACGATAATTTAACAATAGCAATAACTCAGTTACATTCACATTATTTTTACATATTATACGTACACACGTAGCTCGCATTTTTATACAGAATAGACAGCAGTATAAAAAAAAGAAATACAAATATAAGCTTCAGCTTTAGCTTAAAGTATTAAATTTTTCGTGATTAAATTTGTTGAAAGTAAATTTACAAAAAGAGATTATCTCATGGCCATATAGACAATACGAATGTTTTTACATTTCATACTATTACTTACACTGTAGAATAAGCTACAACATCAATTGCCACTTATATTACACGTGCCAGGAATAATAGTTTGAATGGTGCTAATGTATAAACTATAAAACATATATTGGATATCTGAAACGTGAAAAAAATATACACAGAATATAGAGAAGGAAACTGAATAGCGCAAAATAAATAGTATACATAATTAGTAATAATCAAATAATTTAATAAATAGAAATTCCTGCAAAAGATTAAATATCGAGATATAAAATATGTTACGTAATAAAAAAAAATATTTCTTACATTAAATATATTCTATTGATTTCTGATATTTATAATACATAATATCATGTCAACAATTACAAAAAAATGTAGCACTTTATATGATCATAAAAAGTATATTGCAAACATTTATATGTAATAAATTACATAAAAACCAGCTCATATATTCAGCAAGCAATATTTTAATAAAGTTACGTTGCAACACTCGTATAAACAAATTAACAGTTTTATATAAAATAAATAGCATCATATTGATTGCTTTTATCATATTCTAATATTAGAAAACATAACGTAAGGTCTACTTTAAAGTATATATATATATATATATATATAAATAGGTATTGCACAAATAGCAAATACATAAATAAATTGGTTGTAACAATTCAATATTTATTCTCAAAAACCAGTTTTAGAGCAAATAGGATGATAATGCGAGAAAACATGACGATGAAAAACATGCAATTATCGATGATTTAATTTAAAGCGATAATATAACTGATATATTTACAAATAAAACAAACAAAATTTTTTAACGAACAAAGCTACCTCAAATGTATGCCACATTAAGAGCGATATGAGAACTTGCACAACATTTGTTAAAATATTTACTCACAATAATCGGTTCTTGGCCTTTGTTTCTTTTAGCAGGATCTAGCGATATCTTTGGTACAGGTGCGTTATGACCCTTAAACCATGATGTTGCGTTATTTTGAGCAACGGGGCCAGTTGTGTCCGGATAAATGTCTGCATGAAAGTCTCTGTATGTCTAAAATTTAATGTTTATTAAAAAAAAAGTTTAGTTTTTATATGTATTGACTATATGTGACAATTCACATATATAGATAATATTAGATGTACAACTTACTTTTCGTGGAACCTGATACATGATAGGAATTACCATATTGGAGGTGAGCTGTAACAGTCTGTTAACTTCAGCTTGCATTACATTTAATGCTCGTTTAGGAATCAGGCATACTCCCTTAGTTTGTTCACCACTGTGACGGATCCCTTCTACCAGATAAGGATCTCTCTCTGTGACTTCCATGTATATAATAGTGGTGTCTCCTTTGCCAGCGAGGAAAAGCATATTTGTGTCGGAATCGAAAAGCGGCATCAAAATACTAACAAAATATATTAGATATACAAATAATTACCTCGGTAGCTCCTTAGCAATTAGACTGATTAAATAAATCTCAAGTGGAAAGATTGAATTCAACTCATATTTACCCGGTACTACAATCTAATTCCAATGTTTTCATTGGCTCATTTAAGTGCCTCAAGTCTCTAATGTAAACTTGACGAAGTCTTGCTGCATCAAATCCTGTGGTGAGTATTCTGTCATTGTTTAGCCAGACTGTTCTGGAATCTTTAATACTTTGGTGGCTCGAGCATGAATTAACGATGCACGTTGACGCGCGCGGGTCTATAAGCCTCAGTTGTTTGTCCTTGCAGGATGTCGCTAAAACAGTACCGTCCTCCTTCCAACTTACAGACTGAATTACTTCGGTGTGATCGCTATTAGCTGCAACAACACAACATTCATAAATGAGAGTAAAACAACAAGTGTCAGTAAAGTTATGAAATATTTACAAAATAATTCCTGTTGTGACAGAACATCCCAGAGCGAGAGATTGGTGAATGATGCAGTGGTCAGAAGATGTTCAGCAGAAGGATGCCAGCATACTGCTTCCACTCTTCGTTGACGATGCGAGAATGTGCATTCCGGATTGCACAATGATTCTTCCAAGCCACTTTCTGGGATATGCCATAATTTTACCTAGTTTTATACAAATAGAATTAATACTTTTGAGGCCTCCACGGGTACTTTCTATATCGTGTTTGGCGATCCCCGTGTCCATATCTATTCTTGAAATACCAACATTCACGAAAGACATTGGCACTTGAAGAATAAATATGGATACGGAGATAATCCATGAAACACATAGCTTCTAAATAGAATTAATATGATATTTGGAAAAATGCAAATTCTCTTAAACAGTATTTTGCATTTCATTTTATGTTTGTTGAAAATAAAATTCTAAGACGCTTACGAGACAATCCTGAGACCCAGTTGCAAGCAAGCCATCGTGAAATGGAGAAAAATCCATATCCGTCACAGTATCTGCATGTGCATGCAACAGTGGCATAGTTTTGCTTTTTCTGCCACAATCCTCCAATGGCAATACTGCTAAGCTGGATCCTTTAATAGGAAAGTAATAATGGTTTTATTTAATTAACGAATAATCATTTATGAATATTCTTGAAGAGATAAATCTATTGTAGGTAAATATAAGTGTAATACCATTATGATCGACATTGAATGCCATGAACGCTGCAGATGCTGTAATATTATTGCCATAGGTCTGGTACGATCCTACAGAGATATCTCGAATACAAGCCTCTGGCTTGGGAACGATTGGTGCTGCATTTTTGTATTTGGACGCTTTGAAACGCCAAGCCATTTTAATACACTGCTGACTCAGTTTAAATATCCAGGCAATCCACTTAAATCATGTAACCTGAAGAAAGTAAAAGTAGTAAGTTACGTCATTAGAATCAATTTCTCATTATCAATTAATTTTGAAATATTGAACGTGATCAGATATCATTTGCTTTATCTTGAACACTCTTGAAAACAATGATTGATTGAAGTGCAAGAAAAGATATTTTCCGAGCATATGTAGACAGTACTACAATTTTTTTAAGAGGTATACAGGCACAATTTTGGGGGACAAGACAAAGATCAGTGTCCGCGGAATTTTTTATTGACAAATCTTGCGAGAAAACTCAGTCTCTCAACCGAGATTTCGCGCAGAGACACTTGAACACATGCGAATAATTCGCTGGGCGTTGCTCCTGGCAGGAATAATGGTAGGGAGAAATCGACGCCGGAGTCTCTCTCTCTCTCTCTCTCTCTCTCTCTCTCTCTCTCTCGCTCTCGCTCTCTCTCTCTCTCTCGGCCGGACATCAACGCACGGCGTCGGTGACAACAAGCAAACGACGCCGACGCAATTCATTCGGCCGGAACCGCCTGAGCAAAGCCGTGCGTGACTAATAATTTGAGGGTGGAGAACCACCCTACCTTCATATGATGTATAGCCTATGGGGACCGTAGATCGCCGCTTGCCGCAATGACGCTGTCAGCAGCAGCGACGTGTGTAAATCGACGAACGAGAGACGTGAAATACTCACGGGGATTCGCAATCGAGGCGTGTTTACGCGTGCCAATCTTTGACGCGCTTCCGTGACGAATATCCAAGAATACAGCTGACAATTGCTGACAACGAACACGAGAGGACAAGGAAAGTCAGGTAGCGTCACCATGCGTTACTCTACCCGCTACCGAGCTCCGACCAGCTCCGACGGACTCCGACCAACTCCGATCAAGCTTTACGGTTGTCGGTTGTCGACTTGTCGCTGTCGGCAGTTGTCGGCCTTGTCGGTTGACAGCCGGAAGCAGGAAAGTCCCCCTCCATCATCCTTCTGGGCGCCGCACTTTATCCCTCCCCCACGATAACATTGTTTCAAGTCTCCCGCCGTAGATATATCAATCAACGATTACTTCCCTCATATTCGCATTAATTGTTGGTTTTGTCTGATTTTTTGCTTTTTTTTTAATTTTTATTTTCACATTAATTTATAGTATTCGATTCGACATATGTGGCGTACGTACATATTTTTCGATACCGATGTATTTTTACGAATAAAATTATGGAGTAAAATCCCAACTAACGCTAAATATTCCTGAAATATTTGTAAAAGTAATTCCTAAAATCCCAAAAAACCATTCCAAGAGTATTCCGAAATATTTACGGAATGTAAAAGCAATATCACCGACGAGATACTATATTAAAGACGGTCGGCGCTCATATTTGCAGATCGATATAAATCTTTCTTTTGAAGCTTTTAATCTTAGTTTCATTAACTCAGTATTGTTTGTGCACGTAAAGGTAAATTTTCACGAACTGCTCAAACCAGCAGTGACAAAAAGGAGCAAAAATGGACGCTTGATATTCGTCAATTTTGACCACATGATCCTTTTTATCGCTGAAACAGCCTGTTTAAGCAACTCGTGAAAATTTACCTTAATGCGCTGAGTGTTGCACTATCGTTTGTTCATACGATCTATAAAACTTTTATATTTTAAGGAAACATCAATGACTACGTTTACACGGTTCGATTTACGCCGAAGTTATAACATCGATGTTACGAAATTGGCCGATCACATTCATTCCATTCTTCAGAAGAACAACTATGATTGATTAGTTCCACAACATCGATGTTATAACTTCGGCGTAAATCGGGCCGTGTAAACGTAGTCATTGTCAGATGACAGCTCCACAAGTTGAAAAAATGTAAGTTTTTAACTTTTTTCCCGATTTTAGTATAAAGTCTATTGCAGCACTCCCAAATTTTGCGTCTATTTTAATCCTGTGTAAAAGGATTTTTTATTCCGTTCAGTAAATTCGCAGATTTATATCGATCTGCAAAATACCGATAATTTGACCACTCCAGCATCCCCTTAATTAAGTGATTAAGATAAGAGTAAGAAACTAATAATACGGTATTAATTTCATGATTTTAGTAGTTTCGTAGACATGTACATATGTTTAAAATATAATTTAACATACACATGTAATTACAATACTTACAGATGACATTTTCCACCTTTTCAATGCGCCTTTTAGTTGAATTTTTTCAATATTATTCTTAATCGCTAGTGATCACTGGTGATTGACAGTACGAAAAATTTCCATTTCCGAAAAATATGCCCCATGGAAAGCCAGGCTACTTAAAATCGGAACGGAACGAATACTGATTGGTTGCCCTTACCACTTCACCTTTCCGATTCCGTTTTCTGTGCCCATGGGACAGCACCCTGCGGCTGAGTCCCCATGGAGAAAGAAACAGTGGAACGGAATCAGAACGGAATATCGATAGAAAAAAGATATCCTCATCCTATCTCTTTTCTGTTAACATTGGCTGCGTTCAGCAGACTCAACAGTTTTGCAACCGTTTT
>NW_017257332.1:85562-87290 GCF_001594055.1 Mycetomoellerius zeteki
GTTCAGCAGACTCAACAGTTTTGCAATCGTTTTATGATTGTCTGCTGAGATAGGACCATTCTTCTAGATCTAAAAGTATGATCCAATTAGCGCGAAGGAAACTTACAACAGTTGCAAAACAAACGTTCTGCTGAACGCACCCATTCCGTTCTGATTCCGTTCCGCTGTTTCTTTCTCCATGGGGAAACAGTCTGACTTTACTAATAATAGCGTTTTCGATTGGGAAAAAGTTAGTGCGCACTCAGTTCACACCGACACTGGACGAATTCCATGGGTTGCACTGAATAATGCAAGTTCAAAAGAACACGCCAAGATTTTCAGTGCTAAAGCTGAAATGCCATTTCGAGTTGTAAGATTGTAAGGACTTGACTAGACTGCAGGAAGAACGCAGAAAAATAACTTCGACACATCTCATATTCATAACTTTAAGTAATGATTTTGTACTCTATATGTAATTAAATAATATATAAGATATCAAGAATATCATATATAGTATGTATATATATATATGTACATATTTGCATGCTATAAATTACAGATTTGCTTGTCCCTCCTATATATCCTTTTACCCCGGATCTACGATAGGGTTTTAAGCCTTAAGTCATAAGAAATGGACGAATCACAATCGATTATTCCCCTCGGATTCGACTGTAATTGGTCAGTTTCTTACGGCTTAAGTCTTAAAACATCTATTGTAGATTCGGACTTACTGTGACAAAACGATGCACTGATATCTTATATATGTATCCAGTGCACTAAAGTGGCACCGTCAAAATATCTTGTGCCACTACTTAGTGCGCACTACGCGAGTATCGTGCGGTCAAATGAACATGTGACTAGCCAAGTGCGCATTGGCACTGCCAATCGAACACGCTCTTGACACTGAGTGCAGCCAGTGCACCCCAATCGAAAATGATATAAGGCCGGAATCCATAGTCCGGTCTTAATCTCAAGCAATGGCTTAAGACGCTAATACGGCTCTCTGGCCGGTATTCATAGTCGGTTCTTACTTTAAGACCGTCTTAAGTAATGTCTTAAGTCGCTAATACGGCCTTCTGATTGGTTCATGACTTCTTAAGACTGTACTTAAGACGGTCTTGAATATAAGATCTGACTATGAATACCGCCCTCTGATTGGTTTATACACTAGCTTAAAACCATCTCGAATCTTGAGCAACGTCTATGGATTCCGCCCAAAATGCTCTCCGCCCGCGGCCCTCTGTCGGCGGAGATGTGTACTGCTCGCTCGCGATTTTCGTTAATTTTCATGATATATGTATAGTATACAAGGAGTATTCATACACAATCATACATAAGATTACTGACCGTATTGTCTCCGCTCGACATACATGGGAGGCAGGAGACACTAACTAATAAGAAGAAGAAGATACACAAAATTACACAATATTCTAACCATTTCATCGACATTTATATATTCTTTCACTGTAACGAAATATTCGGCACACTGAGAATACGAATCAAACTTTCTATGAATATTTAGCGTTGGCTGAGATACAATGAAAATTAGAGAAGTGATACAAATCTAAAAAAAAATTACAAATTTTACAAGTTATAAGTTAATATGCAAAAGTGAAATTATTCCTTTAGAAGAGCCAACTGCAACAAAGGCATTACTTTTAGTGAAGATAAATCTGCTAATACAGCCTGAAAATAAGACAATGTACATATAGGTACTACACACACACACACACACACACACACACACAC
>NW_017257332.1:87380-92155 GCF_001594055.1 Mycetomoellerius zeteki
ACACACACACACACACACACACACACACACACAACTGTTTGTAACTCACCTAACACAAAGTAACAACATTACATTAATGTTATAATTTCCTACTCAATAATGTAACTGTTCCATACAACGTGTGCATTATATTACATTATATTATTGAGTGGAAAATTGCAATTAATGTAACGTTACTGTTACCTTGTGTTTAGCGGGAATTCATGTAATGATATCATTTCCATACCTCTACATTCTGTTGAGTATTAACTTGCAGTAAATTTTCTTTTCGAAAACTCAATATTGTCACCGCCAGTAGTGGAATAATTTCCAAAGAATCATAACCGAGAATTAGATCCCAAAGATACAACAATTGTTCAGGCGGTAAATGGCCACTGAAGCCTCTCATAAGCCATTTAAAGACTATTTTTATGCTGGAAATGCATACACGTTAAATTAATAATGGATTGTGCAAATAATGCTACAGGCAGCTAAAGAGATAAACTCACGGTTGAATATGTATATTTTTGAAATGAGCCCACAACTGCGGTTCATGGCATTGCAGTAATCGTTCAAAAAGTAAGCAGAGAGCAACTATACCTTGTTCGTGACTCGATACAGTGTGCAAACGGAACCAGTATCTCAAGTAGAATGCACGGAAAGTATAATACATAACGCAGGGATCATCATATAAATAACAAAATGACGTAGCTAATGTGGAAATGTTGACAATTAGTTAATTAGAAAAAAAAACAGGGCCAATATCCAGAGATCTTGAGAAATTTTATGAAATGTTAATACAATTCTGTGAGTGGTTTATGATTGTACATACTTAAGATAGCCTTAAATATAAGAAGAGAATTGACTAAATCATAGCTTTTGCAATTCCTTACCGTACATTGTAAATCCATGGAACGGAATAACACCACTTGGTGGAAAGACCAAAGTATTTTCCAGTGTCGCTGGTTTGCCTTGCAAAACCGCGTGTATCACTTGACTCCCGGCACTTCTGTCAGTTGTGACTGGGGCAAGTATTTCAGAATCTCTCGAAAAGCACAACATTGTCTTATACAAAACATCTTCAAATACAAAGTATTGATCGTCGTTTCTCGCCGTTAATTGTACATCCTATCGACATGCAAGATTTTTCACATTGTTTCTTTTACTTAGAAACAGATAATATAATTTAAAAAAACATGTTACCATTATTATCAGCTTGTCTATCACAATATCATATTGCAAAACCATATTTTTCAATTCCTCATAATATTCTATATCCTAAAGAAGAAAAATTATGTATCTATATCGATAATAATCAGAGACATCAATCTCTAGCTTACAATGCAACAAAGATCATAAGATATTAATTATACATTATCTTTGATAACAGATCCGAGAACGAGTGACCAAATACGACCGCGCAACGCTCGTGGAGATCCCCTTTTAAGAAATTCCTGTGCAATCGGAGCATGATTCGAGTTTAATACTTTTTCGCCAATGTGCGTTCGCTCGGCTTCCAAATTTGGGAAACTTTCTGTGGCCGGCATATCAGGATTTATTCCTAGCAATGGTATTCCCTGTGCTAATTCTGAGTACATTCGCCTCTATACAAAGAAATCTTCTATATGTACATTCGTGTATACAAATTATAAATTAGAAGCGATTAGATAAAATTCGCACCAATTGCGCAAGCGTTTTTACACTAATCTGTATATGACTAAAATCCCAATTTAATTCGTCTCTGAAATGTTTCGATAAAGAGCTTTATACAGACACATTTTTATTCAAATAAAGCTGGGTAGGGTTGATTTTTATATAAATCTGTAATTACACACGGTTGCTTTTTGAACGAGGGATCACGTATGGAAAACAATACATCTAGAAAGTCCTTTGGTGCATACAGTGGTCGGTATTGTGATAAATCTGAAAATTGTATTCTGTAAGTAATTCAAAGTACAACTTGAACCTTATCTTTAAATTCACTTTAATATTTACTTATGTCATAAGTGCTCAATTCATTCCACTTTTCAGCCAGTTCGTCCCTATCAGCAGTGGATCTTATACGAGCCAGTGGAATGTTCAATTCACTGCATGTCGAATTTAATGATTTCTGTATGCGTCGTTCCCATTGAATCTGAGTCTTCTTTAGATAGCTCAGGTCAGCTGCCTGTATGTGTGAAACTGACCGAGAGTGCAGTGAACCCTGCGAAGAGAGAGAAAGAGAGAGAGAGAGAGAGAGAGAGAGAGAGAGAGAGAGAGAAACAAAGATCCATTTAGGTGATTTGAATTGAGCTTTATTCTTGAAAAATATCACATAAAGCCTTAGATATAAATTCAAGAAGAGGCCTCCTGTTATTTGTTGCTGAACTAGACTGCAATAAAATTTTCTGTCTTGCTTTTGCCAAACTTTAAATATATATTTAGTTCATTTAATTTTAAGTACATTGAGCTCTATAATATACTGGTGTTTATCTTATAGTAAATTAAAGAAAATATTATGGCTTGACGAAAAAAAGGAAGGCATATAAATGAGCCGTTTATTTTGAAAGTGACCTAAGTCCATTTATTTTTAAATTGAGATATTTAAGAGTTTGCGTTTCAATAAAATTAAAAATATACGTATAGGATACCAACATGTCACACTGCTTAAGTGTATCTAAGAGAGTTAAATTTACAATTCCTATTAAAATAATAGCAATTATTAAGTGAATAATATGTGTTTTCTTACTACAAATGGAGTTAAGCCACTTTCAAAATTAACAACTAGATTTGTTATAAAATTTGAAAGAGCCCAAGTCCATTCGACAATTTAAAATGCTTCAAATTGAAAAAACAATACTCAATTTATTTTATATTATTTCTTTACAACACTTCAAAAACACAATTTATGCAATTCAGGAAATCTTCTAACTATATAAATTACATAACAATTTACTGCTCATCTACATTTTGTGTATGCGGGAGGGATTTGAAGAAGTCATGGTGCTCCGGTAGTATATATCGTAGTAAGTCCATCATGTCCTTATTTCGCTGTTGAAATTTGTCTTATATTTTTATAAAGTGGTGTCAATACAATATTTTCGAATTTTCTTGGTCTACCCCGACGTGGTAATAAATCCAGGATTTTAAACTCTGCATTCTCATCCATTGATATCTTATAGAAAATTTTATATGGTTCATTTCTCAAAAAACGCATCCAGCATATTTTTAACCAATTTATTGTTTCTCCGTTAGAATTCTTTACCCTTTTAAAAACTGCGTCCTCCAAAAATCTTGTTGATATGAAATCCTCTTGTTTCATTTCATTTAGAATAAAGTTATTACCTTTCCGGCACTTTTTGATAACATTATAATAATCTTGGGGGACAAACAGTAAATTATTTTTCTTTAATGACATTTCTACGACGCCAAAATCTCTATCATTCGGTAAAAATGAATGTCCTAATACTAAAAATTTGTGGTCTATGATTTCCACATTATAATAGATTGGACTTAGGCCACTTTCAAAGTAATGTTTTTAATTATTGAAATAATTGCGAAAATTTATGTGTCAGAAATTATCGTATACTCTGAATATACTTAACCGCAAAATGTTGTTTATGACAGCTAACTTCAAGTTGTACACGCTAGTACAGTCAACAACAAAAAATTGACAAATGGACTTAGGCCACTTTCAAAATAAACGGCTCAAATACTTATATTTTAAAATAACATTAGTCAATCAGTGAATTCCTAACAAAAAAAAAAACAGTACCAGAGTGTCTAGGAATTAAGACGTTTCCATTCCTCAATGTTATATATTATATATTATAAAGCTATATATTATAAAGCTCACAGGAATAAATACTAGTTGAGCCACAAACAATAGAAAATTCAGTAGGAGTTGGAAATTGTTAGGGAATACCCGTGATCGTGCCCAGTGAAACACCGTGTTTCTGATTTCGGTCTCCAGACCATTATCTTTAAGTGCTGCGACCAGCGAGTTCTTAAAGTCGTCTTTGTCCACGACGGATGACGCGACGAGTCTCTGCGAAAAGACAGATGGGAAATGCACTGCCACCGCTTTTGACGGGCGTTCAACGACGAGTACCGAGCACGCACTTGTATCTCGTTGTAAAGCGTCCTGTAATTCGACATACTTTGTATGTCATCGGTGAGCCTCCGCGCCGTCTTCTCGAGCGAAGTCGCGATCTCCACAGTCCCCTTATCCATTCTTCTCAATTCTTCTTCGTGAACTGTGGACTGTGGAGTCGGTTCAGGAGCGCAATCAAGACTAAATTGGACTAAATCGAAAATGTGCGCCATTTTTAAATAGACGCGGTATCTGGGGCAACGTGCCGGTGCGCAGTTTGCAGTGCCGGACGCACTGAAATCTTTATAAGGACCCTAGCAGAACGGGTGACTTATGTCCGTATTCACAGTAGGGCCTTATATTTAAGGCTTCCTTAAATTTATCTTCAGATACTCTACGAATTATTTCATTGGCTACTGAGCATCTAAAGATAAATTTAAGGAAGCCTTAAGTAAAAGTCTGACTATGAATACGGGCATTATAATCTTAAGACAGTGTCTTATGACTTAAGTTTTGTCTTTAGTAACCCCAGATCTACAATAAGGTTTTAAGCCTTAAGCCATAAGAAATGGACGAATCATAGTCAATTATTCTCCTCGAATTCGATTGTAATTGGTCAATTTCTTACGGCTTAAAGCTTAAAACATCTATTGTAGATCCGGACTAAAGGCACAGTAAAAATTTTAGTCGTAAGCGTAAAGCTGGCCGCACACGATGCATGATT
>NW_017257333.1:0-16294 GCF_001594055.1 Mycetomoellerius zeteki
TGTCGGTCTTTAATAGTATCTCGTCGATGCTACCATCGACAGATTTCCTAACCTAACCAAAAGTGTATACACTAAAGGCCTTCACACACGAATCGACGGAAGACGTAAAACGTAAATCGTAAGGAAATCCACCAATCAGAGTTGACTATTCCCCTCTACATATTTCGACGAAAGACGTAAACCGTAACGGTGAAAAATTTCGTAAGGATGAAATTCGTACGATTTATGTCTTACGTACAACCAATCATATTTATGTCTTCTCGCATTTAAACTCGATATGTTCTTGAAATTTTATTTGTTGACGCAAATTTTGAGGTTATATACTCATACATTGCGATTGAAATTACATATCAAGAGCAATGTGCTTTGTTTTTATAAATGAGTGATTACAGATACTGCTTAGGTAACATGTTTTATTCATTTCAAGAAAGTGAAGGACAACGTGTGATGGATAATGAAGTGATGGACAATGAAGTGATGGACAATGAAGTGATGGTTAATGAAGTGATGGACAATGGTACGGATAAATCAACCAACGAATTGCTTATTGACTGCGTTAGAGGTTATCCTCACCTGTATAATCATCAAGATAAAAATTTCAAGAATAATTTAATGAAAGAGAATTCGTGGAAAGAAATTGCGTCAGTTATGAAAATGTCAGGTAAGATTAATTAGAATAATCTATAACACGTACATCATTTGATAGCTTGAAAACATGTAGTTTCAGAGTGTCAAGTACAATGGACTAGACTACGTGACAAATTTGCCAGAGAAAAACGACAAATGGAATTAGAAACAAGGAGTGGTAGTGGAGCTAGTCGTCGGACTACATTTGCCTTGTATGAAACTATGTTTTTAGAAAAACACATTAAAAGGAGGCAGTATGTTTGTCTATGTTATAATCTGTTATATTAATCTAGTTTTATTCTATTTAGGCTCGAAGTTATAGTCGTGGAAAATCCGCGATTGAAAAATCCTGGATTTTTCGTTTACTGGGTAGTAAGTAAATAACTGTCAAGTGTAAAATTAGTTACCGGTAGCTCTAAATTCAGTAAAATTTACCAGTAAATAAATTTAAAATTGAGATTTGCTCGCGTACCCCAAAATTCATTAAAATATGTACGTAAATAACTGTTAAGTGTGAAATTAGTTACCGGTAGCTAAATTCATTAAAATTTGGCTGTAAATAAATTTTAAGATTGAGATTAGGTGGCGTCCCCCGAATAGATTAAAATTTGTACGTAAAAAACTTTTAAGTTCGAGATTAGCTTGCATCCCCAAAAATTCAGTAAAATTTGCACGTAAATAAATGTTAAGTATGAAATTAGTTACTGGTAGCTAAACTCATTAAAATCTGCTCGTAAATAAATTTCAAGATTAAGATTAGCTTATTTAATGAACTTTTGGGAACGCAAGCTAATCTCGAACTTAAAATTTATTTACGTACAACTTTTAATATATTTCGGGGGACGCAACCTAATCTCAATCTTAAAATTTCTTCACGGGCAAATTTTAATGATTTTGGCAACCGGTAACTAATTTCACGCTTAACAGTTATTTACGTAAATATTTTAAGGAATTTTGGGGTATGCGAGCAAATCTAAATTTCAAATGTATTTACGGGCAAATTTTAATTAATTTATAGCTACCGGTAACTAATTTCACACTTAATAGTTATTTACTTACATATCGTAACGAATTTTGGGGTACGGGAGCTAATCTCAATTTTAAATTTATTTACGGGCAAATTTCTATGAATTTAGCTATCGGTAACTAATTTCATACATAACACTTACTTACGTACAAATTTTAATGAATTTTTGGGGACGCTAGCTAATCTCATACTTAAAATTTATTTACGTACAAATTTTAATGAATTTTGTATGTCGTTGAAAAGTTTTACGTTGGAGACTTACGATGGGTCTCTGAAATTCAGTAATATTATTTACATAAAAATTATGTTCTCTATATTCACCAAAAAAATACATAAAATTCATGAAGAGTGTAATGAACAGTAAATTAATTGAAAATTCATTAATATTATTTTTATAAAAAATTATAAAATTCATATTCTGTTGCGAGTGATGCCTGCAATTGCTTACTTCAAAGTTCGCGCGTGGGGGCAACTCGGAGGGGGGCATTCATACGTGCTCCCGCTCAGCTTTGGCGCTGCACGCCCTATGCGTGGCGCTACACGCACTATTCGTGGCGCTGCACCTACTTTGGCGCTGCACGCCCTATGCGTGGCGCTGCACCTACTGCGTGGCGCTGCACTTCCTATTCATGGCGCTGCACGCCTTGTTCATGGCGCTGCAGGACTTCTTCCCGGAAATGTTCCCTGAGCCGCCATTGTCATTACATTGTTGCGTCTCGAAGACTTCGGACGTGTGCGTTGCGTAAGTATTGCGCAATACGCGAGTATTGCGTAATATCGTCTTGCGAAACCCAGCGAGTGGGTAAATCCAGAAAGTTGCTAAACCCAGCGAGTGGGTAAATCCAGAAAGTTGCTAAACCCAGCGAGTGGGTAAATCCAGAAAGTTGCTAAACCCAGCGAGTGGGTAAATCCAAAAAGTTGCTAAACCCAACGAGTGGGTGGAGATAGAACGTTGCGGAACCCAACGAGTGGGTGGAGATAGAACGTTGCGGAACCCAACGAGTGGGTGGAGATAGAACGTTGCGGAACCCAACGAGTGGGTGGAGATAGAACGTTGCAGAACCCAGCGAGTGGGTTAAAGACTGAGCTCAAAAACCTATACGCATTCCTTGCTGCCAGATATCGGCAATTTAGACGAAACCATTGTGCTGGATGGAAGCGTATACACACACAGTTATCCAGCAAGCGTTCTTCTCTTGGGATAAGTATTCCTTGCTATACCTATACTCTCTGTAAGATATTGCTGCTCATGTTTGAGATATTTGATTACTACGATGCATTTTGTAGTGTGCTCACTCTAATGACCTATATATATGTGTATATATATGTGCGAAGGTGATACATTCTGTGACGATCTCAAAGTGTCGTTTAGTGACACTAGTAAAGGTTAAGTATAGCGAACTGGCCTTGTGTTGCGAACCGTTGCATTTAGTTTTCATAATAACTAATTCGAGTTAATCTCTCTCACCGAAACAATGTGCCTGTGATTCTAGTAACAGGATTTCTCATGGAATGTGTCACGACGTTGAATGTATTGAGAAGTTAATGTACGAATGTATAATCTGAGAGGTGAGTCGCCTCTATGCTTACAACCTCGTTGTTATCGGCGAGATCTGTCTTTGAATGCGAGTTGATTGGACAACACATATTACTTACATATTACATATTACTTGCGCTTGGTTCAGTAAGAGAACAATCACGTCATCTTCATTAGTTTATACATTTTCTTTAATGGAAATATCTGTGGTTTCCTTTTCTTATTTCCACAATTCATTCACATATTCAATTACAGTTATATTATTACATTTAATGATTAATTATAAGTATATGAAAATATAAACTATTTTTTTTTGCCTTTGACGAACGTTGTTACCCCTCCCCCCGATCAACGTATTCCGTTTACAAGCGTATGCTAATACGCAACATATTCACTAATGCTGCCCAGTACAAGGGGTCTCTAAAATTCATTAGTATTATTTACATAAAAAATATAAGTTGACTATTAACCAACAATTCCTGAAATTCATGAGAAATGTAATTAAATAAAAATTTCAGGCTTGTGAATCGCTAGTAGCCCCTGAAGCGCATTAATACTTATATCGTTGCACAATTTTTAGTTCGAGTCTTATTGGAGGTCTCGAAAATTCATTAATATGTTTTTTATATAACATTCTAAAATTCACATTCACTAATGCTACCTACAATTCATTAAAAGCGTACATAAATAGAAATTTCAAGTTTGAACGTAGCCAGCACCCCCGAAAACCCACTCGCACTTATATCGTTGCAAAATTTTAAGTTCCACACCCTTTGGGGGTTTCTAAATTTCATAAATATTACTTATATAGCAAATATAAGTCTGACATTTACGACAGGTGCTTAATACTTATTCAACGTATAACTAAATAAAAATGTTAAGCTTACCGCTTGCCTGCATCTCATAAAAAAAAAAAATAAAAAATTTTGTCGCTGTAAAATTTTTAGTTTAGGTCTTACTGGGGAACTCTAAAGCTCATTAATATTATGTCTCTAATTAGGAATAACATTGGTATTGATTAATGGTGCCTAGTATTAATTACAAGTGTAATTAAATAAAAATTTCAATTTCCCACCAGTATAACTTCGGGCCTTAACGTCAAATGGTTCTTTTCAGGTCGTATACTAATGTGTCGAAGTCATCGAAGTGTCCCAAGTTGGCATTTGATATCGAAAGGAATTCAATCTTTGAATCGGAGTCGCCCATATATGTTTTAAATGAAAATAGCGAGCTATCATCAATATCGACCACTTCATCTAATGCAGGTAACGTTTCTTTTACAACTCCAAATGTAATGACATATGGACTGATTCCTTCATTTTCGCAGCTACTCGATCGTCTTTGCCTACTGTGCAAATCATGCAAAAGTCTTTTTCTGAATGGGAAGATTCCTGTTTCAATCATTCGATGGCACGATCAACACTTTCTCCAGCACCTCTACAAAGTGAATCACGTTTAACACCTTCTCCAGCACCTCTACAAAGTGGATCACGATCAACACTGTCTCCAGCACCTTTACAAAGTGGATCACGATCAGCACCTTCTCTAGCACCTCTACAAAGTGGATCACGATCAACACTGTCTCCAGCACCTTTACAAAGTGGATCACGATCAGCACCTTCTCCAGCACCTTTACAAAGTGGATCACGATCAACACCTTCTCCAGCACCTCTACAAACTGTATCGCGATCAACACCTTCTCCAGCACTTCTACAAAATGGATCACGATCAACACCTACACCACCTTCGCAAGAATGTACGCCAAAGAAGAAGAAAACCAAGGATTTGAGCAACCAAGGATTGGAAGAATCTTTTTTCAATTTGACTCAGATTATGCAGCAACGTTACATGGCTCCAAATAATTCAGGACCTGCAAGCACTGCTGATAATTCATTTGCTTCATTAATAGTTGCAGAGTTGGGAGCCTTACCAGATTCTGAAAAAAGAAGTAGAAAGCAAAGAATCTTACAAATTTTATATGAGCCTTACAATGCCTGTTTATAAGAAAGAAATGTATTTTAAAACAATAAATACAGTATTTTACACAAATTACTTATAATTCCTAACCTATTGTTATAAAATTTATTTAATTTTATGAGAAAAGTCATGTTAATCTTTTGAATTCACGTTAATATGTTAAATTAATTTTCAGAAGGATCTTCTCCATTGAAACCTCTGCGCACGTATGCGTACTGCCATGTTACTTCACCTTCAGGAGTCAAACAATAGTCTTTTAATATATCTCTTTGACTGTATGCTTCGGTTCTTGCTCGATGCGCGCTTGATGATCTAAGATTTTGAATTCCCGTAGCATTCTCCTTTCGCCATTCTCCAAGAATAACATCACCATTGTCCAATTCCGTATCTATGTAATGACTCGGACAGTATGTCCTCTCTCTTGCTTGCAATCGGTTGTTTTCTGTCATAAGAAAGTTATGGAGACACAAACAAGCCATAATAATTTTGTCCGCACTATCAGGATGCAACGAGATTGGGTGAGTAAAAATTCTCCAGCGTGCTGCGAGAATTCCAAAAGTATTTTCAATTGTCCTTCTGGCCCGCGAGAGTCGGTAGTTAAAAATTGCTTGGTCCTCGGGTAAATTTCTACCAGAATATGGTCTCATCATGTTCTTTGTCAACTGAAATGCTTCATCACCGACAAAAAAACAATGTGTCTCTGAATTACTTCCAGGTAACCTTGTTCTACCTTCTGGCAAATCGAGTTCTCCATCAAGCAGAGCTTGTCCAAAATTGGATCGGGAAAAAACACCAGCGTCGTTGTTGCTTCCGTAAGCTCCAACGTCTACAAGTGTAAACTTGTATTCATAGTCGCAGGCTGCCATCAGCACAATGCTGAAAGTTTTCTTGTAATTATAATACAAGCTTCCAGAATTGGGCGGTGCGTCAATTTGCACATGTTTGCCATCTACGGCCCCTACACAATTTGGGAAGTTCCAGTTACTCCAAAAGCCACTGCAAATTTTTTTCCACTCTTCTCTGGTTGGGGTCCGCAAATATAAAGGTGCCAGTACGTTTATTAACGTATCGCAAGTTTCTTTCACTACCTTATAAACTGTTGATTCACCAACACGGTAAGCTAACGCAATAGACAGTGGCAAATCTCCAGTTGCAAGATATCTGTACGGTAGTAATATTGAAAAGTTAGATTATTCAATGAGCACAACAATCAACAGTAGAAACTATGCCGCAATTAACAAGAAGTAGAAGTACGTCAACTATTTCGTGTTAAAGTAAGAACAGTTAACGTAGCCCTACGTACACAGTATTTTATTTACTTACAAAAAAAATATCGTGTACCTGAGAGTAATAGCGAGCCTCTACTCCGGTTCCAAAGCTCTCCAATTTCTTTTTATCAAATGTGCTCTTATCCTTTCGAGCAAATTGTTAAAAAGTGGTAATGTCATTCGGGTATAACGAAAAAACATCACCGAATCTAATTTCATTTCTTGCAGCAAATTCATATAATCTCCTTGATTGTTACGTTGACAGTTGATGGGACGGATCCACCACCTTCTGTTAGCCCACTTTTTTGATTTTTCTCTGCGACGCAGCAATAGAAAACCAGCACCCAGAACCAAAAGTCCCAACATTTCCTCTCCATCATCCATAATTGAGGAAAGGTGTTTTCTTTATTGATTATCCTGCATTAAAATTGGCATTGAATTTTCTCATTCAAAGCGGCTTTTATGTTCAAAAAAATTGAATTAAAAATGAATAAACTAGTATATAAACTTAAAAATAATAAATAAATTTAAGTTTTGAGGTTATAAATGACATTCATTGCTTTAACGATTTTGTAATAATAAGATATAAATATATACTAGTTTACTTTGCGAATTATGAAATATCAAAACATATGATATTGTAAATATATTATTATTAACATATACTTACTTTTCACAATAGAACAAAAATACAATATAAAAGCAAAGATGTAGCAAACAGTACTTGATACCAGTGCTTGATATTTTGAAATATATTTTCGCGCAATTGCTTTGATGATGATTGGTCGAAGCTTACAGCTTAAGGCAGTCGTGTGTGATGGCGCTCACGTACTACGGTTACGATTTACGTTTTACGTCTTCCGTCGATTCGTGTGTGAAGGCCATGAGCGCGGCAATACAAAGGATCGTCGGCGCCGGCGATCCTGGCGGAAAATGCCACGCTTATCGCTTTGTCTTCGTCGGCGATCGACGGTCTCTCTAAACCATCGACGGCCAATCAGAAGGCTGACCGAGGCTATTCGGGGGTCGCGTGCGTTGGGAGCCGGGCAGAAAAATAAGTAGGAGAGCCAGTTGCGTACAGAGATCTCTAGAAGACACGTCGGATTTCATGGTTATCGCGAATAAAGGAAAACCTAAAGGCGTTCGGGAGTGTCCGAATCGTACGCGACTCAAGGCACAACCTCTAAGCGTGATCGCGCATCCGTGCAAAAGAAATTGGGCATTAGCCCCTTAAACGTCCCGTTATAGTTCGACTTAGGGCAACAGCCCCCAGGCGTTGTCGAATTAGAATAGAACTAAACGAACCTTGTGGTCAAGATATCGTGTAAGCAACGTTATTCATCATATTATAGGGCATTTAACGGACTACAAACGATAAACAGTGTAATACACCGTGACATACAAACGTAATTTTCATGTGCGCGTGAACAAGACTTTACTTATGTACAATTATATAATAAAATAAACGAAAAGACAGTGCAAGTGCATTCTCGTTTGTATTGTACTGAAACCTACAAAACAGTCTCTTTCGAAATATATCAAAAAGAAGGTAATTCTTGAGAAAACGTTTTAATCCATTAGCTTAGCAATTTCTTATTCGTTTTCCTATTTCTCTGGCTGATATCTTATGAAAGAATGAATATCCATTAAAACTTATTTTCGTAACCATTAACAATCGTATCAGGTGTCTCACATATAAGAATCATAAAGAGAAAATGAATAAAAATCAAAACACAAATAAAGATCCAGTAACATATTTTACAATATCTTTTTTAAAAAATATATTAGAAAAATTTAGAGTAATATAAAAAAATATGGATTAAATGCGATAAGCGAATTCAAATTAATAATCGTCCAATAAAAATAACGGGTTTAAATTATAAAGGATGTTCGCTGTTGGGATTAATAGATACAGGAAGTCCGATTTCCTTTGTTCGTAAGGACGTGTACTTAATTTTTTGATCGTTCGTTATGAAAATTAAATAAAAGCAAGGTTGCGTATAATAGCGTTTTTCACTGGCAGAACTGGTGCGCACTCAGTACATTAAAGCTGTTGTACACTAACCTAATCCGAATGTAAAAGTGATATATCTAAATTAATAAAATACCCAACGTATATTATCAAATACCACAATAAAATTTATTGAAGATTTCACAGTTTAATTCGTTTCACCATCTAGGAAACAAATATGAATTTTTGTGGGAGGATGTGTCAATTTTGAATAATGAATCATCTTTTTATAAGAGGGCAATATCCAGAATGATTCACATTAAAAAATAGAAATGTGGAATAAACAGAGTAACAGAGAGACTGCCGGAAATTTATCTTCCTATTTTAATGAGTCGTTCTCCTGCGCAACACCAACTTTAAACTCCTATTCTTATCTCCCCTACTCTTTACAATTTTTGAGATGTTCTTAGTAAGATGTGTCTTGCTTCCTTTATTTTTATTACAAGTTGACTTCATTAACTTGACACTTTGAAGAGCCTGTTACGTGTATTCGGTGGGCCCACTACACAATAGCATACACATATATAACTTCGCCGAGCGAAGACGTTGAGGCGACGGACCGGCGTCGCGATCGGCGCCTCTCTGTCCGCCGATACGTATAAAAAACTATTTGTTCACTCCGCATGCGACGGCGGCTGTGATTGGTACGCAAGTACCGACGATTTTTCCTATATAAAGAGCTCGGTTCGAAGAGCTCTAGCAGAATTTAGTACGCATCGTGCGAGTAAGGACGTTGGAAAACCGAATCTCTCATCGTGCGAGACCGATTGCTCATTTTGTGCGAACCGAGTTCTGTGCGAACATTGTAAAATCGAGACCGAGTTCTCATAGCGTGGACCGAGTTCTTCACGATCATTATAAGGTCGAGACCTTAGACATTACGAGGCCGAGTCCTCTTTTTTATGTATAAAAACTATAAATAAACTATAAATAAAGTTTTGAATCAATACGTGGAGTGATCTTCCCCGTGTACAATCCAGAGCCTTTAAAAATAAAGAAGATTAAGAATTTCGGACGATCATCGTGCAGCACAGGAATAATGTAAATTTTCGAAATCTCTATAATAACGAGTATATAGTGTAATAAACTATGTATATCTATGTAATAGAAATTACGATTTCTCGTATTTGGCACTATGATAAACAAGAAATTAATAATAGAAATTGATAAACAAGAAACTAATAACGAAATAAATGGAAGAATAATTATTTCTGTTGGAGAGAATTAAATAGTTACAAATCAACAAATCGTGACTACAAAATTTGATAAGAGCGATAATATGCTTTTACATACAAGTCAACATACCTACAGGGGTTTGATTGGAAAAAAATTTTAACGAACTTAATAATGATTGTTCATCGTATAGTTGTGTAATTATGTTTGTTTTATCTACGAGATACTGATGACCTGATAGAGGTCGAAACGTCTATAGATAATTTGTAGGAATTTTATATATAACAGAATTAATAAATTTATTGTAACAAAGATCTTGCGTGATCTTAAATGCTCTTTACTTATTAAGATTACTTTAAATCATACCCACCTATTTAAATCATGATTGGGACCGGATCCTTGTAAGCATTTCATTTTCAAAATATGCAAAATAATCACTGGTTTAATAAAGATGGGGAGGTGGAAAATCCACAAACTTTAGAGAATGATAATCTATTGGGAGTTAGAGTACGGATACACACCCCTTATCTAGATACTTCTGCGATGGAGAAACCAATAAAAGAAACCGAAGAAGGTTTACAGATTCTCTATGCAGAAGACAAGGTAACATTAATGGACTCTTTCACATTTTGTATTATGACGGTAACCATCTGATAAAAAACCATTATGAAATGTACTGTCGTCTAATACACCTTTTTACTCATCACGGAATCAATTGTATGTACTGAAGATAATTAAAAAGTTAACCGAAACATGTATACGAATTTTTAATTAAATATGAGAGATATAATTTAACATTGAAAGAACCCCGCACTAATCCTATATGAAATCGGATCCCGGTGAAAATGGTTTTCTCATATGTTACAGCTTATGACCTGTGTGTGGTCACACATACGCACGTACGCACGCACACGAGACCAGACCCCTACCACGTCCATGTCGTTGGTCATGGATTACGCTAAGAGTAGGGAATTACACTACATATTCTGTAACAAAGTATCATTTTATACATGTGTACATATCTTGGACATTATATATGATAGTATGTAATTATATGTGGGATATAATTATATGTGGGCATTATATATTGTTCATTTCTTTATAACTACTTGCGGCACCATCTTTGAGTTTAACACGAAATCGGCGAGCGCGACGATCAAGAAGACAAGATGGCAAATAAAGCTCTTACAGCAGACGTGCTTTCGGGTGCTCTTATCATTTTTTAATCTAAGTGAAACCCAGCATCACCAATCCATTATAAACATATATAATCATATAAGGAACATAAAATGTTCCAAGACGGCAAAATATCTCGAAAACTATAAATTTTATAAAAAAATGTTTCAGATAAAAGTTGTAGAGTTTAAAAAGACTTAGCCACTTGCTTCATCAGTTTGACTTTGAGTGGCATCGCCAAGATCATGACAAGGTCAACACGGATTTTTTAAGTAAGACCCCCACTTTTTTTTCATTTTCTTATAGTCCTTGTTGATGAGATCTTTTCAAAACACTATAATTTTATCCATTTTAGGTCAGCCGTTTAGAAATTATTGAGTAATTTATGATGAGATAGTAATTTTAGGTGAATCAAACACAAAAACTGTTCATTTTTTGTGCTAAAACTTATATGTTTTGTTTAGCAAGTCATAAGCTGTAACATATGAGAAAACCATTTCATTTCACCGAGATCCAATTTCATATAGGATTAGGGATTAGGGGTTATAGGTGCGGGGTCCTTTATCGCGCACATAATACAGCGCTAATTCCCAAAAGCCAAACTTATTATAATTATATTCATTATGAAATATATCATGGAGACAAATCCGAGATATATAAAAGAATAGTGAAGATAAATATGTTATGTTATATATTGCTACACGAATACATCATACGGGCAGCAAATTAAATTGCTTAAAATATATCTACCAAATGGAACTTGGAATTAGACATTAAAGAAAAAGAAAAAAGTGATCTATTAGCGAGTCAAAGATAATATTAAACTCGTTTTAAAAACTTGAATTACCAACATTGAAATGAATTAAATTGTTATGAGCAAAAAAAGTAAAAAACAAAATATATTATTTAAAACGAGATATACATATATGTTTATGTATCGTTTTAAATATAGCGTGTTTAAATATATCAATTACATTCTGTATGAATTCAGATAATTGTCAAAAATTTTTTTAACTCCAGATTATTAATAGTATGTAAATAATTTACTTCCATGATAGCAGTCTTTTTATGTTACAATCTATGTTTTGCAACTAATGTACCAATATTTTTTCCTTCCTTATTCTTTAGTTTTAACATAATTTTTTAATAATTAGTTTTCCTTTTTAATGTTTTTCTCTCTTTCAATTATATTATTACAATTTATTTAAAAATATAAAAAATAATTTTTTTTATTATTGAATTAACTTTAACCCTACATGTGAAATGCTGTTTTTCATTAACGTTATGTAAACCATGGGTCATTTATACCAGCATAATTTGAAAGATTCATACGCAAAGTTAATAAAAATAAAATTACAACTCGACTTGCTCTCTCTCTTCTTATACTATTAAAAGTTGCATAATATTTCATTTGGTTTGTTATATGTAGCTTTTACAAAATTTTCGTTTTTAACCTCTATTACAATGTTTCTGATAGCAAACTCAGTGCTATCACTTATTATTTTGTAATATCTTTTTTATACGGAATTTTAATTAAACAATAAATGAGATATAAAAAATAAAATAAAAATTACCTCCTATTTCAATCACGTTCATATTTGTTGTAGATAACATCAACGCTGTGGACAACGCTGTTAGCTTAGTACAACAACCGATTCATCTAATAAAATTTCTTGTGATGATGTCTTGAATTCTTCATCAGTGGTGAACTACGCCTATCTCTTTTGTGAGCATTTTTTGTTTACTGAATGTTATTTCCATAACTTTCTTAGCTTTTACACAGTTTTCTGTAATAACATTAATTCATATGTAACCAGTAAATAAAATATTTTTTGCATGACAGATAATAAATTATGTTCTTTACAAATCATAATTCATGCTATTTTCTTTTAATGCAGCATATTGGTATTACTTTTCACATTCACATAATATTTTACTATTTGTAAAGTTTTTTTTAATAGTATCCGACTTAAAATAAAACTAATTAATAAATGATTTACATACACGTGTGTAACGAATACAATTATTCTCATACAATTTAATATTTAATAAAAATTCAAATTAAAACAAAAAGGTTTGACTATTCAATTGCCACAAGCATGAGACCTACAATTTTAATGCCAGTTCCGAATGGCGGATTTTCGAGAGATGTTTCTATGGGCAAGGAAACTCTCGGGAGGTTGTTGGTCTTCCGAGAGGAGACACAAGTATAAATACTTTGGTTCCTACCAGGATCAAACCCGAAACTTTAGGCATAATATACTAGTGCGCTGTCTGCTGCTATGTCACGCTCACATGAAATCTTATATATATAAACATAATGATACATACGTTTCGACCTTCTAAATGTTGGTTAGAAAGTTGAAACGTATATATCATTATATTTATATATATTAAATCTCAAATATCATTTTGTTTTACCAACTGACATCTTTGTGAGGCTTATTTGCCCCTTTTGTATTAATTTGAACTTTTATTCCTTTGAGCCTAGGATATTTTAATTTTGAATTTTTAAATTTTAATATTTAATATACGAAACATTAAGTTTAATTATACAAAATATTTTACACTAATACTGCATTATTTTGCATATCCTTAATCACTATAAATACAATAATATAATTACATTTTAACAAATTTTATCCAAATATTGATTTAAGGAACTCTGTTCTGTCTTCTACTTGCGTATTTGCTTTTCTGTTTCTTATTTCATTATCAGTATCCCTTTGCTTAACTTCAGGCAATTCAAATGTTGTCTTCTCCCCTTGTTCATGTTTTCTACGCAGCTTTTTACTTCTGTCTACATTATACGAGAAGAAATTAATTTCTCTCTTAGCTTGTGCTATTTCTGTTAGAAGTCTTTGCTTATGGACTGCACGTTCATATGCTAATCGTTCACTCAAATGAACCCATTTAAATCTGTAATTAAGAAGTAAAATGTAAACAATATTAATTAAATGAGTAATAAATAAAAATAATAAATAAATAAAATAAAATAATTATTTTACCTAGGCAAATACTTTATATTCCACATAATATCGTAGAATTTGCTTTTCTTTCTCGTAGATACTTTGGTATTGTTTAATGTCTCTGCTACAAATTTTGCTACTTTTTTACTTTCAAATTCTACCCAACCTTCAGTAAAATACTTGATTATTTTCTTGGTTTTCTTTTTATGTTTCACTGATTGTGTCTCTACAAATGTTTAAATACTTACAATACTTGAAATTAAATGCTGTTATATTTAATAACCAATTTAAAATAAACAATTTATTATAAAATAATTTTAACATATTTTTTTAAACAATCTTTTGCTTATATAAAACATAAAAGGCAGGTATTTTAATCGCTCAATTGTTGTGATAAATGTCTTTGTTTAACCTATAGGTTAAACAAGGACGTTCATTGTTTAGGTCCCAGACTAAGCGCATGGTGTAATCATAGCCATTATGCACAAATATAGTTTTTGGAGCAAAGTTGTATTTACTAATGAGTATTTTCAGGAATTCAGAGAATTTTATTTCATTATCACCAAATGTTACACAAAGATAAAGAATGCATTCTATTTAAAGCGATTTTTGAGGTGATTCAGGTATAGCAACCGCACTGTACCGTGGCTAGGGCTATCTTCGTCTTCAGGGATCAGAAGACGAAGATAGCCCTAGCCACGGTACAGTGCGATTACTATATTTGAATCACGCCAAAGATCGCCTTTAGTGATACAAATCGACATAAAAATCGTTGTTTTACTCATGGAATGCAAAGAAAGATAAGGCAACATTTGTATCGCTTGTGTCACTAATAAGGCCTGTTCTTTTTAGCTGAATTTTTGCACCAGTTCATCTTTCTTCCTTTTCTCTTCAGGAAAAAAGAAGATGAATTGGTGCAAAAGTTCAACCAAAAAGAACAGGCCTATAGTCTGTTGTTTGTTTCTGTATTAGATTGTTTTTTGTTTCTGTACTAGATTGACTGTTCTAGAACTCTCTTTCTCATTTTCAATATCAAACACATATACCTATCTCATTTTAAAAAGTGTACACTAGTTTTAGCCACAGAAAACAGACTTTAATTTAAATGAAAGGCATCCAAAATGACGCAATGACAACCAGAAATTTCGGAACGCAGCCCATATAGTACAACAAAAGAATTTTTTTAAACCATTTTATATAACCGTAAAGATTACAATTAAATTTGAGGTTAAATTAGACTATAATTCACGATAAATGATAGAATAAAAATCTAAGACTAACCATTGTCGACTAGCTGCAGATATACTCTGCCTATTTTCCCATAAGCAGAAAACATCTCTTGGATCATCGTGACGTTCATGTATTTCGGAATTGTGGACAGATAGATTATTCCTCTTTTAATCTTTTTACCTTTTTTCTCGATAATTTTCTTTTGAATTTGTGTCGACTCATCTGCGTCACAATCCATTGTATGGTTGTCTTCGTTGCTCTCGTTCAAATTTTCCAGAACCATTTTTGAGTTATTCAAAATTACTCAATAACTTCTTTGATTAGAATAAAATGACAAAATGGCATCCACGCCTTCCACGTGACTCCATGACTTTGTCCAGAGTTTCCGAAGATAGGCGAAGATCCAGAGATCGACTAGTTTCGAGAGTGGAGGGGGCTTCACTACTCCTCCCTGATGCCACATGTGACCATTCACCATAGCGTATGCGCAGTTCGCCACATAAGCTGCGTTCAGCAGACTCAACAGTTTTGCAACCGTTTTATGATTGTCTGCTGAGATAGGACCATTCTTCTAGATCTAAAAGTATGATCCAATCAGCGCGAAGGAAACTTCCAACAGTTGCAAAACAAACGTTCTGCTGAACGCACCCATTGTCTGTTGAGATAGGACCATTCTTCTAGATCTAAAAGTATGATCCAATCAGCGCGAAGGAAACTTCCAACAGTTGCAAAACAAACGTTCTGCTGAACGCAGCCATAGTAGACTGTCGATATAAGGTCTGTTCGCGTTGCATGAAATCGCCAAATATTTTTGCACTTAAAATGAGATAGATATATATTTAGCCTTCAAAAGAGAGAAAACGAAGATGTCGAGTGCCAAAAGTGTAAGCAACGCGAACAGACCTATAGGCTGCGATCCACTTGACGCTACAAACGCTTTGAAGCGTTTGAGCGACCAATCAGAACAAAGAATTTTACGAATTGACTAATCAAAGAATGCTTCGAAGCGTTTGTAGCGTCAAGTGGATCGCAGCCTTAAGGCCATCACACGTACAAAAATTTTAGTCGTAATCATAAGATCGCAAGCAAATCTACCAATTACAATCAAAATTACGATCTCGCGTTTTAAAACGCTCGATTGTGATTGGCCGATTTGCTTACGGCCTTACGATTACGACTAAAATTTTTGTACGTGTGATGGCCTTTACGACGATTTCGGCCAGTCTCGAGGGGAAAAAAAGGTGAACTTCAACGATTAAGGCCGGAATCAGACTAGGCATTGAAGATTGAGATTGAAGA
>NW_017257333.1:16358-20571 GCF_001594055.1 Mycetomoellerius zeteki
TTTCAATCTTCAATCTTCGATCTCAATCTTCAATGCGTAGTCTGATTCCGGCCTAATAGGTCTGTTTTTTATTTCTGCACTTTCTGAACTGGTACACACAGTGCAATAAGTTGAAGTGAAACAAATATACGTTTATTTCACTTCAATTTATTGTACTGTGTGTACCAGTTCAGAAAGTACAGCAATAAAAAAACAGATCTAATATCTCGCTTCACTGAGCAGAGCCACACTTTTTTCTGCCAGATTCTTTCGTTTTATTTCATGCAAAAACGCATCCAATAAGCATAATTTCATTGAAATTGAAGAATCTTGTGGATAAGTACCGTTATATGTATATATATATATATACATATAACATTAACGTGAATATTACGAGGAAACGTAAGTCTCTCTCTCAACGTAAGTTCACATCAGAACGGAAAAAAATACTATTTGCGATGGCAGAATAAAATGGAAAAATGTTCAAGCATTCAATCATCAAGAATTAGTTGAAAAATTAAATGTGATCGTACAGTGTCTGTCGCAAATTTTTGCACAAAACTACAAGATGCGAAAAATATAGTGTCGACAGGGCCTAGCAGTCCTAACAGAAATATAGCTAGTAGTTTAACAAAATAATTAAGCAGATTTGCAAGTCATCCAATGCAGATGAGCAGCAGGAACTGAGTATAGAATTTATTAAACGTACAGTTTTTCTTTTTCTGTAAATTTTTTATTTATTGTCACTTAATGTATTTACAAAATTTTCAATAAAACGATAAATTTAATGCTGACAATTGATGTGGATCTGCTGTAATTCTGCTTGAAAATACTGTCAGTCTCTGTTAAGAGTCTAATTATCAGATACAAAGTAGACTTAAGTATTTGCTGATGTGTCACAAAAGATGATGAAAAGCTATTATAAATGTCTCGATAGCATAATTATATATTTTTGAATTGTTTCAGAAAGCATGTTCTTATTCATGTTTTGTGATGGATAAGACTGAAATACAAGCGACAATCTTATTTTTTGCTAAAGCACGCGAATTAGTTGGCTGTAAAGAATGTAAACTTTCTATACAAAAAAAATTATCATATGCTGATCTTTTTGACAAAATAGTCCATGCCTTTGAGTTAGACAGTATACGTAATCAAATAATACTAGCTGTAAACGACGAATTTGTCGTTCCAAATAGCATTCTTGTATTATCGGAAAACGATAAGATTGCAGTTATTCCACCACTTAGCGGAGGTTTGTCCAATATCAAATTAATTAAATTATAAATTGATATTATTGTTTTCATATTTATATTATTTTATCTGTAATACTTCTTGAATGTTAAATAGGTATTTTTTACATAAAACTCAGTTTCTTAAGATATTTTCAAATGCATTTGATATCAATTAATAACTCAAAAAATATAACATATATTAAATAATAAATAAAATTAACTGTGCTATATTATTTGTTCAGGATAATGGAGATACTAAAGAATTTTGTCAAGCTGCAACAAGAGGAATTAAATATTGCAGAAATCATGGAACTAGTGACATTTCCTAACTGTGGAGCAATATCTAATTTTATTGGAATTACTCGAGATAATTTTGAAAATAAAAAGGTAAAGTAGAAATTAATTTGAAGTTTTTCTAAATATTTGTATGATGGATTACCTATCTAAAAATTATAATATGTACCATGTAAATGCTGAATTTACATAAATTTGTTTAGAGTAAAACTGTGTATATTTTATCTTTATTTAATTTTACATAAATCAAATGAAAGCTTTATTTAACGATGAGAACAAATTTTAATAATTTTTACTAAAAAAAACAATATAAGGAAATACTAAACAATTTTCTTGTTTTATTTCAAATTTTTTTTTTCATAAGATAGTTCTTTACTGATTTGCTGTTATTTTATTCATAAAAAATGATTACTCTGATTTGTAATGTTACTCATGAACTGACTAGAAATGACTAGAAATCATTAATGAAAAATTGTTTTTGAAAATGATTGCAGACAAATAATGCTTCTTTTATTAACATTTTTTGTAAATTTAAGGTTAATTATTTTAAAATTTTATATAGGTAATTAAACTGGAATATGAAGCTTATGAATCAATGGCTTTAAAAGAAATGATTAATATTTGTAACAAAATTCGTTCACAATGGGACGTAGAAGGCATCGCTATATATCATCGTATTGGAGAAGTACCAATATCCAAAGCAAGCGTTGTAATTGCAGTTTCCTCTTCCCATAGAGAGCAATCACTGAAGGCAGTAGAATATGCTATTAATGCGTTAAAAGCATCAGTACCCATTTGGAAAAAAGAAGTATACGAAACAGGAGAACCACAATGGAAACAAAATAAAGAATGTAAATGGATGAATAGTAAATAATTTTTTAGTTATCAATTCTGAATATTTTCTAATGCATGTCTCCTTGAATATTTACAATAGTTGTGTATGTCTTTCATAACATTTATATTTTAATTGAAAAGAATCTTTATAAAAGATATAGTTGGAACATTTATTTACAATATTATTGATATGCGTCATTGTATGACTACCTGCGTTGATTTATTGACTTATTTATTCTTATATTTTCCTTTCCAAAAAATCTATATTTTTTACATTATGATTATAGTCTTCCTTGCTTGGATGTAGATTGCAATAAGTTCTCGACACTTTCATTAAGTGGGTACTTATTTATCTTATAAATCTCGTGATATTTTTTAGTGTTTATTTTTAGTGTTTAAAATGATTTTAAACTGATAGTTTGAAATTATAACAATAAACAATACTATCAGTTTAAAATCATTTTAAAATGCTACATTTTGAAAAGTAACCCGCATCTTCATATCTTTATTAAGAATATAAACTTCAACTGGAAACGTAGTAACTCCTGTTTATTTTTTGTTTGTATTATGTATACAAAAAACACAATTGAGAGTGTAACTAAAATAAGGGAATTAACATCAGGAGAGAGTTATTTCAATAACAGTGGGTTTGCGTGTATGTTTACATGTACTTTTTTACGTGTTTTAATTACCATCTATATAGCAGAATAACACAAAACTAGATACAATATATTTTTATTTAGTTAGTATAACATAGCATATAGATTAACTGTAACAGATTAAAATTCGAAAATAATTACTAAATCTACAGCTTTGAAAGAGGAAGAAGCTCAGATGGCTTCAGATATAAATGAAAAAGTACCAAATAAAGATGTTGTCGATCCAAACCTTGTACAAATTCGAGCAAATTCAGAAGAATTAAATCGTAGAATAGAATCATTCATCGAAAGAAAACGCCAACATGTAAATACTGTGAATGTTCAAGAATTTTGCCGTTACAGGTCAGTTTATTATTAACATTAAAATAAAAGAATTTACATATATACTCTAATATAATTTTCATTATAATTATAGTACATATACATAACTGATATAATTACAAGCTGAAATTATTGTAACTAATTGCTATAAATAATATATCTACAGTGAAAATAATGGTAATGAAAATTCTTGTGCAAGAGTAGATGCCATTCTTATTCGACGAAAAGATTCCAGAAGTCATATAAAAGGTAATAATACAAGTAGTATATAATTTAATCTTTTATTGCCCGCTCGATTTCGTATTGTTATATGTTTATATTATTAGTATTTTACTTTTTTAATTTCTATGGACATATATTGATTTATTATACAAGATTATATATTTTATAATCTGATTTATAGAATATATTTCGTTTTGTAAACTCGCATTTTTTTCGAAAGAAGCTTTACATGAATAATTTTGCAAGAATCATTTATATAAACTTGTTTGTCTCTGACATCAAAGTTAAGATATTTTATATAGATAATGCTAGATTTTAACATTTTTTCGTAAATTTAAATTATATCGTAACATTACTTGTTATTTGTTCATATAATGTATAGTTTTATGATAGAGGAAATTATATATAATCAAGATGTCCAACATTTAACTTGCAATTAAGTTTTAAATCATAATATCTCAATATACATATAAGAGCACTTACTTTTGTTTATTTTTTATATAGATATTTAAAAAATATGCAAGTACGCTGCTTGAACGATTAATTCTAATATATATACATTGAAATTATTTTTAGTTCACAGAGTATTAAACGAGTGGGGACCTCAAACTATCGATCAATCAATTTTACGCAAACCAATTACGAATAATACGAGCTTTAATGTTTCGAATT
>NW_017257333.1:20617-34568 GCF_001594055.1 Mycetomoellerius zeteki
TTAACAAACCAGTACCTAAAGATATTTACGAAAGATTGAAGAATATTGAAGATAGAATATTATATTTGGAAAGTATATCACCGGAATATAAGGATTTTTGGACGTAGCAATTTTACTACCTACTTTGATTCATAGCCGTATGTGCTTCAATGCTACTATTTATATAGATCTAATAAAAATTTGACATAAAAGAGAAAAAACGCATTTTATTCTAAATATCACACATGTGTTTGAAAAACTATATATATAGTTTAAACATATTTAATTATATATATTTAAACTTGAATTTTTTAACGATTTTATACATGTTTATGATGTATAATTTTACATTTTTTACATTGTAGGTAACAGAAGACAAATTTAAAGGACAATTCGAAATCTATTCAGAAAATAGTAAGAATTACTAGATATTTTGTATATTATATGTGAATTATAATGAAATCAAGTTATCATTTTTCTTTATTTTAATTATATTATAAAAGTTGTTCCTTGTAACTGCGCATTTCCTATACTTACCAGGTATGTAAATATGAAACCGGAATTTTTTTATAGAAAATACACTTTTATTGCATGAAAATGATAAAAAATATTTTATTCGAAGTATTGCCCATCGCTAACTATACATTTTTCCCACCTGTCTGACAATTTGTGGATGTCACGCCAAAAAAATTGTTGCTCTTTTGAGCCAAACCATTCATCTAGCCATTTTCGTACATCTTTGTAAGAAGTGAAGCGCTGCTGAGCAAGTGTGTGTCCCATCGATGCAAATAAGTAGTAATCGGACGGAGCCAAGTCTCGTGAGTAAGCCGCATGCGAAAGTATTTCCCAACCAAACGCCTCAATCGTTTCCTTGACCAGTTTTGCTGTGTGTGATGGTTTATCATGCATTATCATGAAGCAAAATCACTTTGTGTTGCCTTTTTTGATATTCCAGTCGTTTTTCACGCAAAGCTTGATTCAAATTGATCATTTGTTGTCGGTAGCGTTCAGTATTAACGGTTTCGCCAGGTTTTAGCAGCTCATAATAGATCACACCTTTCTGATCCCACCAAACACAGAGCATTGTCTTCCGTCCATAGCGATTTGGCCTTGCAGTCGATGTCGATGGTTCGCCTGGAGTTACCCATGATCTTTTACGCTTAGGATTCTCAAAATATATCCACTTTTCATCGCCAGTCACAATTCGATGGAGAAATGACTTTCTTTTGTACCTGGCGAGCAGCATTTCGCAAGTGGTTTTTCGGTTTTCCTGCTGTCTTTCATTCAGTTCATGTTCTCATTTTCCCATCTTCTGGATCTTTCCCATGGATTTTAAACGTATGGAGACGGCTTCTCGTGTCGCATTCAATTGATCCGCGAGTTGTTGAATTTGAGCGTCATCATCCAACAATGCTTGCAATTCGCTGTCTTCAAACTTTTTCGGTGGTTTTCCACGTTCTTCGTTTCTCACGTCAAAATCGCCACTTTTGAATTTTTTAAACCACTCAAAGCACTGTGATTTACCAAGAGCATGCTTCGACAAGCATTCGATGCGATTCTGCAGCAGTTTTCTTCAAATGGTAACAGAAAATCAATGCTGTCCGCAAATCGTAGTTTCCAGGCACAAAATTCGACATGTTCAACGCTATTACAAACTATACTGTTGTATGAAACTTATATTGTTGTGAGTTGAAAATCTTTGTCAGATGTCAGAACAAAGAAATGGCATCAATGACGCGGTCTGACGGCAACTACATGGCCTATTGGTAAATTCCGGTTTCATATTTACATACCTGGTATTGTTAGCGTTCAGCGAAGAAAGCAGTTTTGCAACTGTTGTATGATTTTCTGCTGACCGCCACCTAGCAGTTTACGCTTTTCCAACATGTTAACTAAGCGGTCGCCACTATTTCCAGCAGACTGGAAGTACGCTTAATAAGCGCAACGTGTTGTGCTACATATAACCTTGTTAAAAATGAATGAAATAATCGAGAAATGTTATACCTATAACAATATAATATACACTGTTACGGCAGCAAGTGACATACACGATAATTTCCAAAATGGTAAAAACTTAAATATTATATAGATAAGTTTAATTATTATATCTTATATTATTGTTTTATATAAGTTATAATAGTTGTTTTCCATTTTTATACGTAAAATTGAATCTGAAGTAATTTGAATATTTTATACTTAGTTAATGCCGTTATTACTTGCTTATTTTAATAATATGAAAATGAAATGAATGAAAAATATGAAATGTCTCACGGAATACTGGTTCGGAGGTTATGTAGTACATATACATATGATACAGTAGAAGAAAAGTCCGTTCAGCAGAAATCAGCAGCGCAGCACAAAGCGCTCACCAGGGCTGCATTCCGTTTTACGCACGACGCGCATAATGCATCATTTATTCTTGTTTAACATTCGGTGAATAACAAGAATAAAAGATGCATCATGCGTGAAACGGAACGCAGCCTAAGCTGCTTTCTTCGCTGAAGACGCAGTCTTCGACTGTATTCAGCAGCAAAAGAAACAATTTCGCACTTGTAAAATTGTTTAATATGATTGGTCTTGCCCTTAGTTCCTCATTGGATAAATGTATGAATCAATTATATTAAAAAAAAATTTGACTTCTGGATACAACCAATGCAATACTGATAATTCGCTAAATCTCAAGTAATCTAGCAAGAAAAAAATGCATTATGTGTGCCACTGGGGTTTCAACTATTGATTGGAATCAGAATATAATTCATGTGTTTGTCCACAATGCTGGAAATCATTCCAAAATTTTAGACAAAAGAATTAACAAATCATATTTAAACAATTCGGTCACATGATCAATGCGATTGGTCAATTCTTTCTCCGTCAAAGAAATTCTAGCATTTTAGATACAAAGCTGTATGGTATATTTTCACGAGTCGCTCAAATCAGCCGTTTCAACGACAAAAGGCTCACATCGATCGAAATTGACGTTTGCTATTGATTAATTTTGACCACGTTCTTTTTTTGTCACCGGTTTGAGGTTCGTGAAAATGCACCTTTAGAATAGAAAACGCGCGCAATCTATACATTCTACGTCTATGGAAAAGGTGCCCGCTGCCATTCTGGCATTACGTCAATGGTGGAGGTTTCATTGGTTTGGGAGGAGTTGCTGTGACCGCCATTGTTACAACTCTTCGTCATATTACGGAGAAACGTAGTGAGAATCCGATTTATCCGCATTTCCCGTAGTGCGTGTCGAGGCCGAGGCGCCGTTTTCTAGGTATAAACTTTCCAGCGCAGACCATAGACGGATCCATCAGCCGACGCATTCTCAGCGTAGCATGTCCACGATGAATCCCGAGTAGTGAGTAAACTTCCTTCTGCGCAGACATAAGTGTAACAAATTTGCCACTTTGTACTAATTATCGAGCGATAATATGAACGTTTCCATGATGAGAAAGCGTCCACGTTATCGCTCCCGCGGGATCTCTGCTCGCTAGGTCAGGGAATAAAAAATACGGTGTGTCCTTTGATTTTCATCGTCTCTTGACAGATTTACCCTTCCCTCTCGTCGCTTTCCCCTACTACTCGAAACATGGCACTCTTGTATCATAGTCCGTATTTCAGTATTTTTTTACTGTTAGATTTTCACTTTCCATTAGCCGACCTTGGCTCTTTCTTCGTAATAATCATGAGAACAGACGTGTGTAAATTGTTAACAAATTGATATCCTTTTTTTGAATTTTATTAAGAATTTTACTTACTTTACAAAATAGTTCTTCTAATTTAAAAGAATATTCCTTTAAAAAATTTTTTTAGAGTTTTTTATTTTACAAAATGGTTTTTCTAGTTTAAATGTCTTGATTGTTTGTATTAATTGTGATTTTAAGACTTTCTAAATTTAGAGATATCAAATCTTTTCTTTCTGTTTGTAAGAATGTTTACAAATTGTAATTGTAATTTATGCTAAAATATTTTCATGTTTCAGTGATTATCTATTTAAATTGCTTCTAATCGGTGATTCTGGTGTTGGAAAATCATGTCTCTTGTTGCGCTTTGCCGATGACACATATACGGAAAGTTATATCAGTACCATCGGCGTGGATTTTAAGATTCGAACTATCGATTTAGATGGAAAAACAATAAAACTACAAATCTGGGATACGGCGGGTCAAGAACGGTTCAGAACAATTACAAGTTCTTATTATCGAGGTGCACATGGTATTATTGTTGTTTATGATTGCACAGATCAGGAGACCTTTAACAATGTAAAACAATGGTTGGAAGAGATCGATCGTTATGCCTGTGATAACGTCAATAAGCTGTTAGTCGGCAATAAATGTGATCTGCATACGAAGAAAGTTGTAGATTACACAGCTGCCAAGGTAAACGGCACAAATATTCTTTTTTTATATTGCATAATTTATTGAAATTGATTACAGTCCTCATTGCATAACTGTACTTTATTGTTATGAATAGGAATATGCCGATCAACTCGGAATACCATTTTTGGAAACATCGGCAAAGAATGCAATGAATGTAGAACAAGCTTTTATGACGATGGCTGCTGAAATAAAACTTAGAGTGGGCCCACCCTCGAGCGGAGCGAGCGATCCAGCCAACAAGGTGAAAATAGAACACGGACGTCCAATTGAATCTTCTAAATCTGGATGCTGCTGAGAACTATAATCTTGTGTCTCGTTTAACCAAAGTAAGAGCGAAATTAAATATGTGTGTATGTAAGAGTTTAATAGATTTAAACTCAAATGTAAATTATTAATTTATAGAAAACAATAAATTTTTTTTGTAGAACATCTAATGCGGTTGCGGTCCAGATACTGCAAAATTAAACTTATTACTGCAAGTATAAGAACGATACATGGAAGTTTTAGTTTACTCCAACAACAAAAAAGAAGGAAAAAAGAATCTAACACACTCATGGACCACCAACTCTTCCTCAGAGTTGTACGAAACTCTCGTCCACCTGCCCTGAAATTTCGTTTTTGTAGTTATCTTTCCAAAGAAGAAAAGACGTGGTTAATTAACGCCATTTTCTAGTATAAAGTTCGACTTTAGATAAATTTGTCGAATTAGTATTGATAATATCGAACGAGTGTAGATGTGCGTGTAATGGGAGGGACAACTCGAGTCTTGAGAAGTAAATTGAATAATACTGCGTATGGTGGTTATTATGATAAGCACTTTAATTTTCTTTTTTAGCCTAATTGTAATATGTACAATAGAGTATGTGTTTGGCTCTATAGCTATTTCTATTTCTCTATACAATAATCCAAAAAGATTTCTCATGTTTTTTCGTATGTTTCGTTCTCCATTTTCTTTTAGATGCGCAAAGGATCAGGTCATTTTTTTCCTAGTGAAATTCCATAAGCAATGCGATATCCTTCCTTTCTTTCTCAGTAGTGTATATATATGTATATACATACATATATACACACACATGATATAATGTAATTTATAATAAAAGAAATATTTCAATGCTAACTTGGAGCGCATACGTGAAGTACGTTACATGTGTATACGTATATGTATATATATGTATATATTTATGTATATGTATATATATATTTATACATAATACATATATGTATATGTATAAAATATATTTAAGAAATGTGCCGCTCACGTACAGCCAAACAATGAAGTGGCAAAATCTTCGTTTGTGTTTTCTTAAATTTTATCATTGATCCTCGTCATGCTTTTTTTACATAGTTCAAATGCGATCCAAGAATCTACAGAAATAATCTGCGAACTAGCTCCAATCGAGCAGAAAAGCGAGGATATTTTATACGAGTTAAGAGATATTACAGTTACATATAATCCAAATCGTAGCTTTGTATCGTGTGAGAGGGCTATTTGTGACGGGTATACGATATAATGGCATTCGAAAAGTTACAAGTATAGTAACTGTAATTATAATAAAATATACGGATGAATAAACAACTATATCTAAACGAAAAATCGCATTCTTCAAATTCCGCGGACATTCAGGGTCATTTCATAATTATCACCTGACACGTCACGCACGTACGATATATGCATATGATATGCACATGGGCGTGTAAAGACGTGTAAAGCCTAGCCTTCTACGTGTTCGTTATCTGTCAGTACACCTTGGTACTCCTGATAAATCAATTGTTGGCGATGCTCGTATTTTAAAATCGTCGTAAATTTGGTCTGTTGGATGGTTTGAAATTCCATTCCGACAATGAAATGCGACCGTACCATTTCTGAGATCATACTTAAAATAGGCTGCTTTCAGAAGATACAGTACGATATAGTATCGCTCTGTTTTGTTATTCATTAAAAGCTAAGAAGGATAGAACGATATTTGTGTCTTCCAAGGGGCAATCAAAGGAATAGGGAACAGAATAAGAATTTCAACGAGAGATAAGAATTTCAATCAGAAACTGTATTCCATAAAATATGATTTCTGATAGGTTGAGGTTCTTATTCTCTTCATTATTCCTTTGATTGTGCAGAGTCCCTAAAAGGAAAGCAGCTCTAATTATAAATGTATAGGATCGAACTATGAATAACGCTCTACGTCAGACAGTTCGAAATTCGCAATTAGCTATTTGTATGAAATATAGCTGCAAATAGCGCGAATGGATGAGTTTGCATTTGTTGTTTACTACTCGTGTCAATTTATCAGCGGAGCGGGTTTTTTTTTACAAATTTAAAGGGCGCGAATCATCACGAATTGCGCCACGTTGACATCTGGCGGTCGAGCTTGTTTACTAAGAATGACATTCTTGTGCGTATTGTTGAACGCGGTGATATCAATCGTACATAGATCACGTTTCTCGCAATCCAAGAAATGCGAGACCGAATCGACAAATTAAAAATGCACACATAAACTCATAACGAACAAACAGCGATGGTCGTTCTATTATCGCAGCTCCTGTGAGCTTTTCTGGACTGATCGAGTGTTATAATCTAACCTAATTTTACTTTCATGCTGCTCTGCAAACATAAACTGTTTCAAAATGATGCAACAATATATGAAGGAATTGGAGCAGGTTTCGATTAATCTTTTTTTCTTCCATTGAAAGATTTATTTCGATATTACATGATTTTATGTATTAGTCATTAAGTTTAATATGAGATCAGCTTATACAAGAACTAGTTATTTCAATAATTTTATTTTTTCAAATAAATGCAATAAATTTAATGCTATATAATTTATAAATTTCTGTGCAATATCGTATTAAGCTGTCATGAACAGATTGCAACTGTTTCACAGGATCCATTTGACCCCGAAGAATTTGTCGAAAGATTAGCTTGGAGAACTGTCAATGATAATACAAAAGATGGAGGAAAGACATTTTTTGATCCAGTTATCGTTCACGAGACTTTTTTGCAAGCAATTAAAGACTTACAGATCCTACAGGAACGTCAACAAAAGAAATGTGATAAATTAGAGGCTGCGCTGAAGGAAGAAGAAGCTCGACATACGTTTGAGATATTAGAATTACAGGAAAGAAATCGACATTCTATTGAGTTGTTTCATCAGTTAGATGAGAGAATAAACCTCGTGGCTACTAAAGTCTTACATCTGGGAGATCAGTTGGAAAGTGTCAATACACCGAGGGCAAGAGCAGTTGAAGCTCAAAAATTAATGAGGCACTTCTCGGAATTTTTAAGTCCTGGTCCACTGACTGATCCAATTTTCACTGATAAGTCCTCGGTAAAGATAATAAGATAATTAAATTATTTTTACAGCTAAAAAGTTTACTTGCAGTAAAAGTAACTAAAACATAAAGGAAAAAAGAAAAAATGTACTTTAAAAGAACATACTTTTATTCCTTTATAATTTATTATACCAAAATTACACACGTATTTCAAAATTTTAATAATTCAGAACATTGAAATTCAAAGTTTATACAAATTGATTAATAAAGTTTATTCAGTGTTATTTGTTACAGTTGAATGATGCTGCTGATGTGATACAAAAACTCCATCTCATAGCCCAGGAACTTCCCTCTGAAAAATTTGAACACGCCAAGAAGAAAATTGGTGTCAAGTATGACGAAATAGAACGGAATCTAATCGAGGAATTTGTAAGAGCGCACAACAGGGAAGATGCGCCGCGTATGAGGGAATTGGCGAGCACTCTGGCAAATTTCAAGGGTTACTCTCAGTGTATCGACGCATTTATAGAACAGAGTCAAATGGGTTCCTTCGGTGGAAAAGATGTCTTTCAAGACGTCATACCTATGTGTACAAAGTATCACAAGCTTATGCAACAGGTATTCTCTAATCCCGAGCAAGTCATGGCCAAGTTTGTTTTAAACATATACCATCTGCGCCTTCAAAAATATGCGGTGGCTAAATTAGCTGACAAAAACGATTCCGAAAAATATCTTAAAAATCTGTACGATCTGTATACAAGGACAATTAAGCTGTCCAACGATCTAAAGGTCTTCAATATGGGTGCTGATGAAACTTATCTTGCCAAACTTACTAGAAACATCTTTCAAAAATATTTAGATACTTATATTAGGTAAGTTCACAGTTCAAAATAATGCTGCTGAAATAATAGAGCGGAAATGATAGAGCCAGCTAATGATTATTATTGATTATTTTAGTATCGAAACGAAAGCATTTCGAGAAAAATCAGCAACGTTGCTTATAGAGTACTACGAATCCAAAAATCATCAGAAAAAACAATTGCAAATGGGTGGCTTTCAAGAACTACGTAGAGACTTGCAGGCTGTATTAGGTGCAAGAACGAATATAAACATTGCTCAAATAGAAGATTACGGAGGCGAGACATTTTTATCGGAAGAACTAGCAATCGCGATACTACAGAGAAGCAAATTCGCGTTTCAAAGATGTCAATTACTTTCGCAGTCTGTTGATATATCTACAAATGCACTGCAGATCTTGGAAATATTATTGCAATATTTAATAAGCGAGCATGTAGACTATGCGTTAGAATTGGGCTTACAAAGTGTACCGATACCAGAGAGTAGGACTCAACCAGAAATTCATTTCTTCAATGTAGTGCATCAGTGTAATGCCATTGTCCGACTTTTGGAGGAACAATTCAACGACAGTGTACTGCCTCTTGTTATGTATGCAAGTTTTTTATTTATCTGATATGCTTTTTTTTACAATAGCAATACAAGTTATAATACTATGTTTTTTCTTTTTTAGTTCGACACCCAAACACGCCGATTGTTTGTTGAAGAAAAAAGCTGTATTAGAGCAAATAGATGTCAAGTTAGACATCGGCTTAGACAGAAGCATAAACGCTATTGTAGGTTGGGTAAAAGTATATTTACAAAGCGAACAAAAAAAGACTGATTTTAAGCCGGAAACTGATGTGGATACTGTAAATACTCCAGCCTGTTTAGTAGTGGTACAGTACGTGAGCGGTATGATACGGCTGATACGAAACACCTTGGACGGCAGGCATTTAGATACCGCTCTGAAGGAATTAGGAATTAGATTTCACAAAATCATTTACGATCATTTACAACAATTTCAATTTAATTCGGCTGGTGCTATGTGTGCGATATGCGACATGAATGAATATCGCAAGTGCATTAAAGAGCTCGAGGTTGAATTTGTTACGAATCTCTTTGATACTTTGCATGCTTTGTGCAACTTGCTGTTGGTTAAACCGGAAAATCTGAAACAAGTTTGCACAGGAGAGCAGTTGGTATGTTGTATAACGTATTGTATTTAAGAAATATATATATTTTTAGAAATATATATTATATATATATTTTTTTTTAATGATTACGGATGACACTCGATCGTACCGTTCTACTTAATTTTATTCAATTAAGGACTGATTACAAGACACAGAAGTTAGCCAATTGTTTAAAAGGTATAACAACTTAATGACATACTCTGCTTAAATAAAAATCGAAAAATACTTCATGCTCAGCCTACTTCTCCATGATCAATGATTAAACTAGCTATCAAATATATGAAAACAAGTAATATCATGGTTAAATAATTTTTTAATCATTTTTTAAATATGATTTTCGCCTTTAGGCTCGTTCATTTTGTTATATTCGCAAATATATAGCATTCGCAGAAAATAGTGCTCTTCAAAATAGATTTACCCTATTCATTATTTTATTGACAAGTCACAATAAATGAGTTGATTAGAGATAACAAGACATATGAAAATTTTAATTAAATTTCTGATTTTATATATATATGTATATATATATCATGCATTCCACAATTTTTGACAACATTAAAACGAAGTCTAATAATATAAAAGAAAATAACAAAGATAGAGAATTTTGGCGCACAATTATATATTTTATCATACATCAGAAATATTAATTACAAGTAGTTTTTCTTAATGTTACAGTGTGTGTGAAATATTGCCAAAACATTTATGTTTTATACTCAGGATTTTTTTTTACAGATTGATAGATTTGAAATTTGCTTATACTTGTGCGCGAAAATTCGAGTTTTTATTTATTACAATATTTAGTTTAAATTTAGTATTATAAATATAATTATTCGGATATTTTTGCACGTTTACAGAAGAAAATATTTATAAAAGTCATTATATTAAATGTCTAATCAGAAAGTATTCCATGTCTTTTAAAATTAAAGAACTGCTAAAGTCAGTTTAACAACTGACATACTGTCATCAATACACGCCGTCTAAACGCGACAATTTATAGTTCCATACTGTAGGAAATCGACTTCAGATTTGATTAAATGACTTTTTAATGAGTTATGAAAAAAGTGGAAAGAGACGCGCAGTCCACTATATATCAGCGCATACGGTAATTGTTAGTCTCGTGTACTTGGCACAACTCTCCTTTAAAATCTAACTCAATGCTGAAATCCAGATCTCTGTAATTCCTGGCATTGGGCCTCATCGAGAATACGCCGTATATTTCTTCCCCCTTCTTCACTGTCATGTATTCATCGAAATAAAAGACGGTTTGTTTCCAATGTGTGTATGGCACTTCCGGTGCAGTACTGAAGCCAATACGTTTGTGGCACTTTGTGAATTCGATGTTGAAGAATGTAACTAAAGCTTGGACATAGTCGTTTCTGCGGACTTGAAGAGTAAATGGTGACGAGAACTCAAGATCGGCCTTCGTTACTGTATACAGATCAACTTCTTTAATTAGGCATGCATTTGTAACAACTTGTTTTGGATCAACAACATCCACTAGTGGTTCACTAATGGCCACCTTCCTTATGCTACTCATGTCGAATCCATACACATCGTCCCACCAATTAATCTTCTCGTCTTTGTATTGTCTATCTTCGATCCCACAAATGAATAATGTCGCTTTATCAGGGAAGAGCATACCATCTTCACGAAGCCACTTGTCTCTGGCAAAGAGCACTGTGTCCAACATCGATTCGTAGAATAAACAGTAGCCCATCCATTCGGATATTATTATGTCAACCTTTTCTATTCCATCGGGTAATGAAACTTCTTCGACTTTTCCTTTAAGTATCGTTATGACAGAGGACAGATTGTTTGCCTCTACTATCTTTTCTGCGTATTCAACGATATTGGAGCATTCGATACCAATGACTTTGGCTGCACCAGCTTTAGCTGCAAACATGGAGAGAATACCCGTTCCACAGCCAATATCGAGAACTGTCTTCCCTTTGAAGAGATGTTTATTGTGATACATGGAATTTCGGTACGTCACAGTGCGTACTTCATCCTTTAACATTTCTTCATGTATTCCATAATGAGCATAGGAATCAAAATAATAGTCTCTCGATGTCATATCGTCAACAGATACGGATTCTCTGCATGATTGTACATTGACATTTTTATTCACAGTAGTAGGCTCTGCTGCTATGTCCATGGACTCCATTTCTGACGTCTGTAATATTTATAGAGAATCAAAAACTGTTCGACCATTCAAATAATTTATTTAAATTATTTTACTCTTTAATTTATTGTGTGCTTATAAGTTTTAATTGTAAAATGGTAAATTTGGGTCTTGTACAAGCAAAATTTTAATCAAATTTCTTCGAAACAAAGAATAATTTTAGTAAAACTATTTAATAATGTAATAAAGATGTTAAAAAATAATTCTGAATTTGTCCACAATTTTTGAAAGCTTAAAATAGCTTTAAAAAAACTTGGGCTAGACAAAGAGAGTAAAAATATAATTGCAGATAGAGTTATAAATTATAAAATACAATATTTTTTATACTTCCATTGAGATTGTATTAATGTATAATAATGGGAAAAGCTTCATTTCGTAATACCTGTCCTTTTCAACCTAAACCTCTTTCACAGTTTATCCTTTTTTTTTTCAACATGAAGACAAAAGAAGATGAACCGTGAAGAAGTTTTAACTAAAAAAAACACAGGTATGTAGATATATGCTCTGCACTGCTTAATATCACTTAATGTAATAACAACAAATGCTTAGCTTCAGTATGGAATAAAAAATAGATAAATCACATAGGGACGTATTGGTCATTATACTCCATCATACAAATGTATAAAGCACACACATACGCCTACAACTATTGTTTATACTATAAAAATGAATACGGTTTAAGTGGTAAATTTACAATGATGTTCATAAGTACGATTAGCGTAGAATCTACAGTCCAACGAACTCGTTCGCGCCGGCGATAATACACGTGCCCGCCAAAACAAATGGCGTCCCTTTCGGAATCGAATGGCCAGTCGATATCCTGCTAGCACGCGCTCTATTCTGCGATATTGCTATATCGTTTCCGTTGTCCTATATAGAACGTCTCTCGAGTACTGCAAATCTCCTTCGTCTCGATAACCGCGTATCCGTAGCCAGCGTTACTTAACGTTTTTAATCGCGGAATCGCCTCAGAAAATGTATCGCGACAGCGTGACTCTCAACTCGCGTCGACAGCCTCGCGGGTATCTCTACTGTACGAGACGCGCGAGGACTATATTCATCATGACAAAGCCAATGTCCTAGCTGTTGTGTGCTCCAATAGTGCGCATCTATTGTTTACGAAGCGTATCGGTACGTGGCTAATAACCCGTTAGAGACGAAGTTTTCCGTTATTTTATCGAATAGCCCACTTCATAAAACTCACCGAATTCTCCGTGGTACACACGCGGCTTTGCTTGATTTCTACCGGCACTTCATCACTCGTCGCCATTTTGACTGCGTCACAGCAGACGACCGGATCGTCTCCCAGGCCCGTCACTAGCAGTTACAAACGTGAGAAGCGTTTCTCACCGATCGTGACATGCAAATATGAATGTTTTTTTTTTTCCAAGAATATTTCACGGCTCACCGCATTTTTTCCAAAAGTAAGTAAAAAAATTATGAATTAATTATATAAACAAAATCATATTACGTAAATATAAAAATATTTAATTTGTAAATATCGTAGAGAAAATTGACAACTTATTAAGCGAACGCACTGCATAATCAGCTCGATTTTATAGAAATATTTTTATTTTTGAAATAATAGGTCTGTGCGCGTTGCTTGAAATCCTCAAAAATGTTTGTCCTCAAAGTGAGATAAATAGATATTCAGGCGTTGAAGAGAGAGAAGGCTACGTTCACACCGTGCGCTTAGTCCGCGACCTATACGATAGGTATCTTTGATTAATATACAGGATAAACAAGGACGTCTATTGTATAGGCTGCGGCCTAAATGCACGGTGTAAACGTAGCCAAAGAGAAGATGCTGAGTGCAAAAAGTGCAAGCAATGCGAACAGACTTATTATAGCGTTTTCGATTAATGCCTGGTTTATGCTTCGGTCTTAACTCTAAAATTCAGCCAATAGGGCTGCCAGTTTTAACTGGTTCTAACTGAAATCTGTATTCCATTGGCTAAATTTTAGGATTTTAGGATTAAGATCGAAGCATAAACCAGGCATAACCGACTCGACCCGACTCCGAGTCAGTGGTCTGTTCTTTTTAGCTGCATTTTTTGAATGGTTTGGCTGGGTTTAGCTCTTCTTTTGCAGCTAAACAGAACAGACCATTAACTCGGAGT
>NW_017257333.1:34885-36228 GCF_001594055.1 Mycetomoellerius zeteki
TCAGCAGAGAAAGCAGCTTTGCAACTGTTGTAAAATTCTTCAATACGATTGGTTCTTGCTTTTGGTTCCTGACAGATCTAAATGTATAAACCAATCATATTGAAGAATTTTACAACAGTTGCAAAGCTGCTTTCTCTGCTGAACGCAGCCAATAATTGAATGAGCGTCTATTGCTATTGGTATATTCTTCTAGATTCATTATGGATCTAAAGGTCTATGCCAATCATAGACAATAATTACTGAATGCTCACTTAACCATTTGTTGCGTTCAACAGACTCAACTGTTGCGGAGCAGATCAGTGAGTTCTCGCTGCTATTTGATAATATAGATTTTTAAACATAATTTGTTTCTCTGCGACCAATGTTTAAAAAATTTTTGTAAAAATTCTTATATAATCTTATAATAGTTTCAAGAATTTTTCTTATTTTTTAATAAAAATTTCTGAAAAAGATATCTCTTAAACTTTTTCAGATTTTATAAATATTTTAAAATTCACGTGTATAAAGATTTTGAGAAAAAATATAAATTATGCTTCTGTTTTAATTCACAGTGATTGAAGTTCTTTCATTGGACTAACTAATCCTGTGTTGAATTGGACAACCGGATGCCACTCAGTTACATTTAAAATCATCATGGAGGTAACGCATTTCCAATCTAATATATCAACTAACGAATAAATTTTTTCGTTCTAATTATTTAAATTCGATATATTCAATATAATGTCTATTCATGTATTGTGGAATATACAGTTTCTGATAGATTGAAATTCTTATTCTCTGATCTCTGTTCCTTTTATTTTGCGCAGCTCCTGAAGGTGAAATCACACGGTGCGGAAAAAACTGTGGAATAAAGAATGCGTCATTGAAGCAACCAATCAGCGCTGTTCGGAATAGCGCTTGATTGGTTGCTTCAATGACGCATTCTCTATTCCGCAATCTTTTTCCGCACCGTGTGATTTCATCTTCATGGTTCCTGCACACTGGACGCGGAAACGCTTGCCGCGCTACAAAATGTGACGCAGTAGTCAATAAGCTTACAGCTCCTAAAGCTGGTTCTACATTAGTCGCATCGCAGCGTCGCAAGCGTTGCGGTCCAATCAACATCAAGCTAGCTCGACTCTGATTGGATCACAACGCTTGCGACACGCTTGCGACATTGCGATGCGACTAATGTAGAACCAGCTTAATATAGAACCAGCTTTAAGCTGGTTCTACATTGATTGCATCGTAGCGTCACAAGCGTGTCGCAGGCGTTGCAGTCCAATCAGAGTTGAGCTAGCTTGACGTTGATTGGACCACAACGCTTGCGACGCTGCGATACGACTAATGTAGAACCAGCTTTA
>NW_017257333.1:36463-44503 GCF_001594055.1 Mycetomoellerius zeteki
GGTCAATTTTCTACGACTTGAGACCCTACGACTTCTATTGTAGACCCCGCATAAGCATTTCCGCGTCCAGTGTGTAGGAGCCATCGGTCTACTGAGGATCTCTATTCGAGCCCGACGTAAAGCACCCGCCATTCCATCGCTGTGACACGTCCCTGGCAGGTCCCTGGTGAAGGCGCATATGCGTCGCGCCGTTTCGGTATCGAATCTCTTCGAGTGGCGTGCATTTGCTTTTCGCGCAGACGGCGGTCGCGCGGACGAAAAAAAAAGTCGCCCGTTACTTCCGGGTGTGGTTCGTCGTTTGGCTTCCGGTGGTAGTCCGCGTAGTACGGTGTTGTACGGTGCTGTACAGTTCAGTGCGGTTTTCTACGTCGCATACGTTGTTGCGTGCTGTTGCGTGCTCCGACCAGTTCTTTCCTTTCGATGTGACGACGTTACAAGATCGTCGCATCATGACCCAATGAGACTGGCCAAGTCGGCTGATAAATAGTCTCATTAGGATGGGAAATGGGCTGAGAACAGAAGCTCGTACGCATTTGTGTCGTGGAGTATTACGGAAAGTGTCATATTCTTAAAACGGGTCAGCAGTCTGTGCCGTAGTGCTGATCTGCTTGCGTTCTATAAGTTCTATTTGCCTCACAATCAAAACAGTAAGAACGTACAGGACGATGCAAGTTCTATGTGCGTTCGTTCTAATGTCTCGCTAGTGCTTCTGATCCGATCGAGTTTAACGTCCACGTTGTGGAGACCTAGAAGATGCTGGTGAGTAAACAGGCGAGAGAGAGAGAGAGAGAGAGAAAGAGAGAGCGTAGAATGATGGCAGCAAAAACAGCAGCAACAACGGTAGCCGTGGAAGCTGGCGTTTCGTTCTTATATATATGCCTGTGTGGACTTGACTTTGTCCTCTCATATTTTTTACAGAGTCCGTTATGACATATCGCTTTGACGCGTTCGCGCTTCTTTCATCTCTCCCTCTCTTTTACTCTCTCTCTCTTTTTCTCTCTCGCTCCCTTCCACTTCTGCGCGCGCCCACGCACGTATATACCTATACATATTCACCTTTACTCCTTCCTTTCCCTCTTTCTCTTTTTATCTTTTGGAGATGAGCCCGGATGCGCGAATCTCCTGACGCAATGCTGTCGCATGTAGGAAATACGCCTCACGAGGTCTGGAAACGTCTTTTTTTTTTTTATGAATACTTGAGAAAATTTTCATGAAAATTTTCAGACTGTTCGTATTTTTGTTTATTTCTACCGATATAGATTAACGTTAATCTCAATTTAATTTAATTTTTATCTTTTTTCATTTATAAGAATTAGAAAAAGGTAAAAATTAACTTAAACGGAGTTAATCTATATTAGTAAAAATGGATATTAAATGTGAAAGGCACTTATGTGAGATGACTATGACTGCCAAAGTGTATGCATTTTGTTTTTATGTATTTTCGTTAGCTTTCTCCTTTTTTGTTTATACTTTTTTACTTATATTATACTTGTGTTCTTCACTCCATCGCTGTCTATAATGCAAGCATACATGAGTTAATTGGGCTTCTTTTAATTATCATTAAGACATATGGTATGCATATTGTCTTTATCTGGTTACTTTTTAAATAAATATCAATTGATTTTTAAATAAAAACCAATTAATCGATGTAAGCAAACCTCAAATATGTTTGAGATAAACAAATACATGTTGATGTTTAGTTATATTTTGTACTTATTTGAGAATGTTTGATTTATTTCTCTCAGCTTTTATTTTTGTTCCATTGGAAGATAATAAATTAAAATACTCGTTTTAAATGGAGAAAGTATTAAAGAACATAATTTAGAGTATGAATTTGTGTGTATACATATATATATATATATATGTATAGAATTATAATTATATTTATTATATATATATATTATACATACATACTTTCCTTATTTTGATAGTATGTTAAATATTTCTGCTGCAACAGAGTAATAAATGTTTAGGAATTAAATATAAATTTCTTTTTATTATTCATTATCTTATTTTTTTCTGTTTAACTGTTATATAATTTATTTAATTATTTTTTATGAAAGGAATCTTATATATATATATATGTGTATATTAGTATTGTTTTGTCATTACATTATTAAAATTAAAATCAGTAATTTTGTTCGAAATATAAACTGTGCAATAACATTAAAAGACACAAACTTTACTCCCCCCCCCCCCCAGAAGAAAAAATGGTTGTTTTTTTTTTGTAAATAACACTCAAGTATCTCAAGTTAAAAAGGTTTAATTTACATTACACAACATAATATGTAATATACAATTCATACATTATAATAATGTTACATATAATACAACATAAAAAGTAATAAATTTTCTTATGTATCTTTGATTTTACTATTATTACTACTTGCTTATTAATTTATTAAAACTACTTAACAAACTTGTGTTACAAGTTCTGATGTGTAAAAAATCATTAATATAATATTTATATAAAACATTAATATATAATTAAATTTATTGCTGCTGCAGGGGGACGATCCACCATCCCTAGCGGTGGGTACAGAAGTTAGCGCTAAATATAAGGGTGCCTTTTGCGAAGCAAAAATCCGTAAAGTGGTACGGTCGGTGAAATGCCGCGTAACTTATAAACCACAAGGTTTGGGAACTGCTACAGTTGCCGACGATCAAATAAGAGGCACTTTAAGAGTAGGTGCTTCTGTCGAAGTCAAACATGTGGATCGAAAAGAACTTGTGGAAGCTACGATTACAAAAATCCAAGACTGCAGTCAATATACCGTGGTCTTTGACGATGGAGACATCACGACGTTGAGAAGAACCGCGCTTTGTCTGAAAAGTGGACGACACTTTGCAGAAAGTGAAACGTTGGATCAACTTCCGTTGACTCATCCGGAGCACTTTGGGAACCCTGTAATTGGAGGTAGAAGGGGCAGACGATCAAGGCAAGCACAGTAAGTGCTATCGAGATATCTATTCCTAAAAGTTCTAATAATTGTCTAATACACAAAATTTTTATTACAGAGATGAAAGCAGCGAAGATGAAGACAGTCCACCACGAGGTGCTCGTGACTCGGCTTCTAGTGGAGGTGCAAAGGAAGGAATGGAAACTGAACCAGAGATTGGTAGAGTGGTTTGTGTGGAACTCGGCGATAAAAAGAAGAAAGATAATTGGTTTCCAGGATTAGTGGTCGCACCTACTGCTCAAGATACTGTAAGAATACGAGTGAGAGATGATTACCTAGTGCGCTCGTTTAAAGATGCCAGATAGTAAGTGAAAGATCTTTATTATAAAGTATTGATTGTATTGTCATATTTACACATATACACATGTATTTTCTTCGTATGTGCTGTATGAAAAAAATATATTAATGGCATATTTAACAGCAGAGTCTAAATGAAAATAATCTTATTAATTCAATAATAATATTAATGAAACATGTATGTGCTTTTGATTTAATAAAATTATTTGTTTTATTAATGTTATATATTGAATTATTTTAAATTTTATTAAATTACTATAAATATTTGTATATATTTTTTTAGTTATACAGTGCCCAAAAAGGAAGCCACAGAATTCACGAAAGAATTAGTTAATAAAGTTGAAAACAGTACTTTGAAGGTTGCAGTGGAGAAAGCGCTTCTATTTTTAGAGAAAAATGAGTTACCACCTCACTGGGACAGGGATTCTCTGTTTGGGCATTCTGTTTCTAGTGGCAATAGCGATTACGATGGAGAACTTGATTCAGATGTAAGATTTTTGCTTGTTCTTTTATATTATGTAATGACTGTAGTACGTAACATGAAATGGAATATGATTTTTCTAGAGTTCGGACGACGAACCGCGTGAAGAAAAAGATCATTTTGTGGCTCAACTGTATAAATTTATGGACGATCGCGGGACACCTATAAACGTTTGCCCGATGATTGGAAATGAGGATATAGACTTGTATCGGCTTTTCCGAGCGGTCTACAAACTGGGTGGCTATAATCGTGTTACGAATCAGAATCAATGGAAATGTGTAACACGACGACTTGGTTTTTCGATGCAAAAGTCGACGTCTTTGTACAACCTTGTGAAACAGGCTTACAAGAAGGTCTTACACTCCTTTGAAGATTTCTATAGAAAATTAGGCTGCACCATGGTAAACCATCCACGAGGTAGCACGCGTAAACAACGTCCTGGAAGAAGTCTCATCCGTGACAAAGACAGAAATACTCCTGTACCGCCGCCAGCACCAGCACAAGTGAAAAACGACAAGGATGAAGATGAGAAGAAAGTTGTGGAGGATGAGAAGAAAGAGAAGAAGGAAGTTAAGAAGGAACAAGTGAAAGAAGAAGAAATTAAAATAAAAAAGAAAGAAGAACCTGAGGGAAACGGTAGCGGTCAGGAGAGCGATATAAACGTAGAAGGAGATACCGAATCGTCATCCAATAATGAAAAACCGCAAAAACCGACCGCGCAAATTTCTGCATTATCTCCTACTACTACGTGTGGTACTACAACTACACCATCCAGTCGGACCAAGTCAAAAAGTAAAGAAGACACCAAGAAGAAGGCAACTGAGAAGAAGAAAACCGAAATCAAGAAGCAAGAAAAGAAGGATGAAAAAGTCAAGGAAGAAGAAGCCACCAAGACGAGATCCAAGGCAAAAGATGATACTGTGAAAAATAAAGGTGCTTCTGAAGGAAGGGAAACTCGAACACCATCTAGAGAGGCAGATAAGAAAACGGTGTCTAAGCAACGACGTTTAACAGATGAAGAATTAAAGAAACGAGGAAGGAAACGCAAAGAATGCGAAACGGATAAGTCACGCACTGACGAACAACTTACAGAGACCGCCCCTTGCTATAAGGGTCCTGTAGAGTGTGGCGACAAATTGATAGTATATTATGGTCCAACACATGAATCTAAAGTTACTTACGAAGCAAAAGTTATCGAAATAGAGAAGGAAGGTCCAGAACCAATGTATCTTGTACATTACACAGGCTGGAACAACAGATATGACGAATGGATCAAAGCATCTAGAATCGCTCAAAATATCACGCAAGCTCAAGGTAAAGTAAAGCGTATCAAAGCAACTCCCAGGCCTCAAACTCCCAGCACGAATTCATCCAACAAGTTGAAAGGTGCTTCAAGCGCTAACGCAATTCAAAGTCGTCGCCGAGCGCAAAGCGTCGCTCCTACTTCCACTAGCACCGTTCAATCAGCTTCAACATCTACAAAGGAAACTAAGAAGGAAGAGAAAGACAAGGAAATAATGCAACCAACTAGATCCACTACACCGCTGTCTATCGCTAGTTGTAGCTCCAGAACTAAGAGTCCTGCCACACCGGCCAATAGACCAACCAGGACAACTAGAAATGCAGAGTTATCCGGAATAGAACATCGTAGGCGAACCAGGAGAACTTCGGGACACACGGATATATCTGTCGCATCGGAAAGCGAGGATAGTGAGGGTTACGAGTCTGATACCACCGAGCCCGAGCAAACCAAAACCAGATTAAGAGAAAAGATGGAAGAAAGAAAACGGAAGGAGCGAAGAGCAGAAGAGAGAATTAGAACTGATGATGTCACGGTCAGTGATGTCGAGGACGATAAAGACAACTTGGATGAACCACGTAAAGGTAGACGTTTAAGAAGAACGCCCGGTAAATCTCAAGGCATCAAATCTGAACCTGATAGTGATCAAGAGGAGCAACCGAAAGGTCGGGATTTCGATCTCAATCAAATACGATCTGAATTGAAAGGTTTCGACAAAGCTGTCAAGTTAGAGATCAGAATGGAGACTGAGGACGAAGTCAAGCTGGACGAGAAGGAGAACGTGGCCGCGATCACAGTGTCACCCAAGTTGGAGAAAACTGTCGAGTCTCCAAAGGTAGAAGTTGAAACGAAAGTGGAAAATACGGAAGACATATATGAATTTAAAGAACCGGAACCGTTCGAATTTGAAGTAAGAAATAAGAGGGACACTAACAGTGATAAAGATAAATTAAAGAAGAGAATGTTCGAAGAGGAGACGAAGAGTCCGAAGAAGAAGCAAAAAACGCCGGTTTCAGGGTCGGTGGCAAAGGAAACGAAATCGGAACTACCGGAGAACGATTCTCGGAAGAAGCCGAGGAAGTTGTTCGGCAAGAGGTCTGAAGATACGCACGAAGCGGTGACGACTGCTCCCAACAAACCATCACAGATCGCATCGTGTATATCATGTGAGGACGTTTTCACCAAACTGTGCGAGTCGTCCACGTTATCGTTCAATCAAGTGAAATCGACTGTCGCGGAAGAATCTAATAATAAGGCGTCTGGCTTGAATCTTTTGTTCAACGATTTGCCGGCGGACGATGAAGGTACACGCGAGGATTCCGAGGACCGTTTGATAATATCGGAGACCGAGGTATCGGAGACGGAACAAGAAAATGTGTTTACATATCAACAAGAGATTCAGTTCCAAAGCGGCAAATCGCCGGATACTGCGGAATCAAGCAAGAACGAAGCGAGCACTTTAGTTGAAAGCGTGAAAGAAGAAACGCCGATTAATACGAGCACTAGTAACAAATCCGCCAACATCTCGGATCAGAAACAGAACCAAGTCAAGCCTTTGCCAAGTCAAGTCTCAGCTGGACAATCACAACCAGAATTGAAAATATTGGATTCCAAGTTGCTCGATATCGTTCCGGTTCCATCGCCGATCATGATACCGCCAGCTCCTATAAGCGCACGGCTGCCGGCAACATCCACAATAGAAGAAAAGTTATCGGCCGCGATGGCGTATCGAAGCAAAACTAAAGATACTAAGAAGACTTTAGACGAGGAAAATGACCAGCGCGTAATGAAGACAATGAAGGAAGTGTCTAAGAAATTAGACGCTACTTTTCAAAAAGGCAAGGATGCGGATTGTACATCAAAGATCAAAGAAGATAATCTGGCTGAGGTAGATAAAAAACGCGAACAGGAAAAAATCACAAATGATGAAAATTTCCGCAGAGAGATTATGCGCGTGGTTAATGTACCTAAGCGAAAAGAAGAAGAATTATCGAAATCGAAGAAAGAAGCAGATCCGAAGAAGTCAGAGACGAAAGTAGTCGCTGAACACAAGACTAAGTTGCAGGATATCACGAGAGACGAAAGCTGGAAGAACGCCGGATATGAGATGTCTGACAAAAAGCCCGAAGAAGAATATAAAGCAACGGATCAGAAAGAGAAAGACCGAATTGAGAATCGTAAAAAACAAATCAATCAAGATATTATAGATTCCACGGATAGCAGTGATTCCGAACAAAGGCTCGTAATAGACAACGAAGAACCACAAGACGCCAAAGTACCAACGTCTACTTTTGACGTAAAGCTACAAGCGGAATTGGAACACATAGAAAATACACAAGAGAGATACGCGAGATCGCAGATATTGAAAACTTCACAGAGTGTCCATCAGCAGCAAGAGCAGGAAACCCGTTTTGAAGACAGATGAAGAGGGCGAAACGATGAATTCACTGCTATGCGAAGAGGAAATACCCGGCTCACCGGCCCCAATGTCCGAGAGCATTGAACAAGCCAATGTCGGTCCTTCGTGCAGTTCACCGAAAAATGAAGTCACGGAAAACAATATAGTACTGATGGAAATGCCTTTCGCGAGCGCGCCGACCTCGGGTCAAAGTACAACGAACAGCAGCACCGTTGCTACCCTCAGTATGGCGTTACCGAAGACAGTAGAAGCGTCGATGCCGGTTTCGCTGCCAACACAGCAAAGCGCATCTTTAAACATGCGACAGTCACAACAGCAACAACAGCAACATCATCAACATCAATACATGGCTTTAATGCCACCACAACGACGTGAGAGCAACGAAGCCGCGCCGGTGATGGACAATACACCACCAACGACACCCGATTCGAGCATTTCCAACATCTCGGGCTCACCTAGAGAGGAGAGAACCGGTGGCTCATCGCCGATGTCCGAGGATAACATCAAGCTCAATCGCGAGAATTCCGAGGTGGACAATGATAGCGCCGGCAAAGGACCGAGCTTCAGCGAAGACGACGCTCTA